>NW_026776369.1:0-59392 GCF_030936135.1 Gavia stellata | reverse complement strand
TGTGGTTCGTTTGAGAGGTTACCAGTGGGAGATGAGGACCAGCAAGAGCTTTCAGGGCTGGCACCTTTAGTGTAGGAGCAATCGCTGGACGTTCGCAATTTCGGTGTTGAATTTTGGCCAGATTGAGCAGGAGAGGCTGTGTACGTTGGAAGTTTTAGTAGGCTAAACAAGTTCAGAGCCCAAGTGTTTGTGGTTCGTTTGAGAGGTTACCAGTGGGAGATGAGGACCAGCAAGAGCTTTCAGGGCTGGCACCTTTAGTGTAGGAGCAATTGCTGGACGTTCGCAATTCCGGTGTTGAGCTCTGGCCAGATTGAGCAGGAGAGGCTGTGTACGTTGGAAGTTTTAGTAGGCTAAACAAGTTCAGAGCCCAAGTGTTTGTGGTTCGTTTGAGAGGTTACCAGTGGGAGATGAGGACCAGCAAGAGCTTTCAGGGCTGGCACCTTTAGTGTAGGAGCAATCGCTGGACGTTCGCAATTCGGTGTTGAGCTCTGGCCAGATTGAGCAGGCGAGGGAGTGTACGTTGGAAGTTTTAGTAGGCTAAACAAGTTCAGAGCCCAAGTGTTTGTGGTTCGTTTGAGAGGTTACCAGTGGGAGATGAGGACCAGCAAGAGCTTTCAGGGCTGGCACCTTTAGTGTAGGAGCAATCGCTGGACGTTCGCAATTCCGGTGTTGAGCTCTGGCCAGATTGAGCAGGCGAGGGAGTGCACGTTGGAAGTTTTAGTAGGCTAAACAAGTTCAGAGCCCAAGTGTTGTGGTTCGTTTGAGAGGTTACCAGTGGGAGATGAGGACCAGCAAGAGCTTTCAGGGCTGGCACCTTTAGTGTAGGAGCAATTGCTGGACGTTCGCAATTCCGGTGTTGAGCTCTGGCCAGATTGAGCAGGAGAGGCTGTGTACGTTGGAAGTTTTAGTAGGCTAAACAAGTTCAGAGCCCAAGTGTTGTGGTTCGTTTGAGAGGTTACCAGTGGGAGATGAGGACCAGCAAGAGCTTTCAGGGCTGGCACCTTTAGTGTAGGAGCAATTGCTGGACGTTCGCAATTCCGGTGTTGAGCTCTGGCCAGATTGAGCAGGAGAGGCTGTGTACGTTGGAAGTTTTAGTAGGCTAAACAAGTTCAGAGCCCAAGTGTTTGTGGTTCATTTGAGAGGTTACCAGTGGGAGATGAGGACCAGCAAGAGCTTTCAGGGCTGGCACCTTTAGTGTAGGAGCAATCGCTGGACGTTCGCAATTTCGGTGTTGAATTTTGGCCAGATTGAGCAGGAGAGGCTGTGTACGTTGGAAGTTTTAGTAGGCTAAACAAGTTCAGAGCCCAAGTGTTTGTGGTTCGTTTGAGAGGTTACCAGTGGGAGATGAGGACCAGCAAGAGCTTTCAGGGCTGGCACCTTTAGTGTAGGAGCAATCGCTGGACGTTCGCAATTTCGGTGTTGAATTTTGGCCAGATTGAGCAGGCGAGGCTGTGTACGTTGGAAGTTTTAGTAGGCTAAACAAGTTCAGAGCCCAAGTGTTTGTGGTTCGTTTGAGAGGTTACCAGTGGGAGATGAGGACCAGCAAGAGCTTTCAGGGCTGGCACCTTTAGTGTAGGAGCAATGGCTGGGTAACGTTCGCAATTTCGGTGTTGAATTTTGGCCAGATTGAGCAGGCGAGGGAGTGTACGTTGGAAGTTTTAGTAGGCTAAACAAGTTCCGAGCCCAAGTGTTTGTGGTTCGTTTGAGAGGTTACCAGTGGGAGATGAGGACCAGCAAGAGCTTTCAGGGCTGGCACCTTTAGTGTAGGAGCAATCCCTGGACGTTCGCAATTCCGGTGTTGAGCTCTGGCCAGATTGAGCAGGAGAGGCTGTGTACATTGGAAGTTTTAGTAGGCTAAACAAGTTCAGAGCCCAAGTGTTTGTGGTTCGTTTGAGAGGTTACCAGTGGGAGATGAGGACCAGCAAGAGCTTTCAGGGCTGGCACCTTAGTGTAGGAGCAATGGCTGGACGTTCCCGATTTCGGTGTTGAGCTCTGGCCAGATTGAGCAGGAGAGGCTGTGTACGTTGGAAGTTTTAGTAGGCTAAACAAGTTCCGAGCCCAAGTGTTTGTGGTTCGTTTGAGAGGTTACCAGTGGGATGCTTTCAGGGCTGGCACCTTTAGTGTAGGGAGCAATGGCTGGACGTTCGCAATTCCGGTGTTGAGCTCTGGCCAGATTGAGCAGGCGAGGGAGTGTACGTTGGAAGTTTTAGTAGGCTTAACAAGTTCAGAGCCCCAAGTGTTTGTGGTTCGTTTGAGAGGTTTACCAGTGGGAGATGAGGACCAGCAAGAGCTTTCAGGGCTGGCACCTTTAGTGTAGGAGCAATTGCTGGACGTTCGCAATTCCGGTGTTGAGCTCTGGCCAGATTGAGCAGGCGAGGGAGTGTACGTTGGAAGTTTTAGTAGGCTAAACAAGTTCCGAGCCCAAGTGTTTGTGGTTCGTTTGAGAGGTTACCAGTGGGAGATGAGGACCAGCAAGAGCTTTCAGGGCTGGCACCTTTAGTGTAGGAGCAATCGCTGGACGTTCGCAATTTCGGTGTTGAATTTTGGCCAGATTGAGCAGGAGAGGCTGTGTACGTTGGAAGTTTTAGTAGGCTAAACAAGTTCAGAGCCCAAGTGTTTGTGGTTCGTTTGAGAGGTTACCAGTGGGAGATGAGGACCAGCAAGAGCTTTCAGGGCTGGCACCTTTAGTGTAGGAGCAATCGCTGGACGTTCGCAATTTCGGTGTTGAATTTTGGCCAGATTGAGCAGGCGAGGCTGTGTACGTTGGAAGTTTTAGTAGGCTAAACAAGTTCAGAGCCCAAGTGTTTGTGGTTCGTTTGAGAGGTTACCAGTGGGAGATGAGGACCAGCAAGAGCTTTCAGGGCTGGCACCTTTAGTGTAGGAGCAATGGCTGGACGTTCGCAATTTCGGTGTTGAATTTTGGCCAGATTGAGCAGGCGAGGGAGTGTACGTTGGAAGTTTTAGTAGGCTAAACAAGTTCCGAGCCCAAGTGTTTGTGGTTCGTTTGAGAGGTTACCAGTGGGAGATGAGGACCAGCAAGAGCTTTCAGGGCTGGCACCTTTAGTGTAGGAGCAATCGCTGGACGTTCGCAATTTCGGTGTTGAATTTTGGCCAGATTGAGCAGGAGAGGGCTGTGTACGTTGGAAGTTTTAGTAGGCTAAACAAGTTCAGAGCCCAAGTGTTTGTGGTTCAGTTTGAGAGGTTACCAGTGGGAGATGAGGACCAGCAAGAGCTTTCAGGGCTGGCACCTTTAGTGTAGGAGCAATCGCTGGACGTTCGCAATTTCGGTGTTGATCTCTGGCCAGATTGAGCAGGTGAGGGAGTGTACGTTGGAAGTTTTTAGTAGGCTAAACAAGTTCAGAGCCCAAGTGTTTGTGGTTCGTTTGAGAGGTTACCAGTGGGAGATGAGGACCTAGCAAGAGCTTTCAGGGCTGGCACCTTTAGTGTAGGAGCAATCGCTGGACGTTCACAATTTCGGTGATTGAATTTTGGCCAGATTGAGCAGGAGAGGCTGTGTACGTTGGAAGTTTTAGTAGGCTAAACAAGTTCAGAGCCCAAGTGTTTGTGGTTCGTTTGAGAGGTTACCAGTGGGAGATGAGGACCAGCAAGAGCTTTCAGGGCTGGCACCTTTAGTGTAGGAGCAATTGCTGGACGTTCGCAATTTCGGTGTTGAGCTCTTGCCAGATTGAGCAGGAGAGGCTGTGTACGTTGGAAGTTTTAGTAGGCTAAACAAGTTCCGAGCCCAAGTGTTTGTGGTTCGTTTGAGAGGTTACCAGTGGGAGATGAGGACCAGCAAGAGCTTTCAGGGGCTGGCACCTTTAGTGTAGGAGCAATCGCTGGACGTTCGCAATTTCGGTATTGAATTTTGGCCAGATTGAGCAGGAGAGGCTGTGTACGTTGGAAGTTTTAGTAGGCTAAACAAGTTCAGAGCCCAAGTGTTTGTGGTTCGTTTGAGAGGTTACCAGTGGGAGATGAGGACCAGCAAGAGCTTTCAGGGCTGGCACCTTTAGTGTAGGAGCAATCGCTGACGTTCGCAATTTCGGTGTTGATCTCTGGCCAGATTGAGCAGGCGAGGGAGTGTACGTTGGAAGTTTTAGTAGGCTAAACAAGTTCAGAGCCCAAGTGTTTGTGGTTCGTTTGAGAGGTTACCAGTGGGAGATGAGGACCAGCAAGAGCTTTCAGGGCTGGCACCTTTAGTGTAGGAGCAATCGCTGGACGTTCGCAATTTCGGTATTGAATTTTGGCCAGATTGAGCAGGAGAGGCTGTGTACGTTGGAAGTTTTAGTAGGCTAAACAAGTTCAGAGCCCAAGTGTTCTGTGGTTCGTTTGAGAGGTTACCAGTGGGAGATGAGGACCAGCAAGAGCTTTCAGGGCTGGCACCTTTAGTGTAGGAGCAATCCCTGGACGTTCGCAATTCCGGGTGTTGAATTTTGGCCAGATTGAGCAGGCGAGGGAGTGTACGTTGGAAGTTTTAGTAGGCTAAACAAGTTCAGAGCCCAAGTGTTTGTGGTTCGTTTGAGAGGTTACCAGTGGGAGATGAGGACCAGCAAGAGCTTTCAGGGCTGGCACCTTTAGTGTAGGAGCAATTGCTGGACGTTCGCAATTCCGGTGTTGAGCTCTGGCCAGATTGAGCAGGAGAGGCTGTGTACGTTGGAAGTTTTAGTAGGCTAAACAAGTTCAGAGCCCAAGTGTTTGTGGGTTCGTTTGAGAGGTTACCAGTGGGAGATGAGGACCAGCAAGAGCTTTCAGGGCTGGCACCTTTAGTGTAGGAGCAATCCCTGGACGTTCGCAATTTCGGTGTTGAATTTTGGCCAGATTGAGCAGGAGAGGCTGTGTACGTTGGAAGTTTTAGTAGGCTAAACAAGTTCAGAGCCCAAGTGTTTGTGGTTCATTTGAGATGTTACCAGTGGGAGATGAGGACCAGCAAGAGCTTTCAGGGCTGGCACCTTTAGTGTAGGAGCAATTGCTGGACGTTCGCAATTTCGGTGTTGAGCTCTGGCCAGATTGAGCAGGAGAGGCTGTGTACGTTGGAAGTTTTAGTAGGCTAAACAAGTTCAGAGCCCAAGTGTTTGTGGTTCGTTTGAGAGGTTACCAGTGGGAGATGAGGACCAGCAAGAGCTTTCAGGGCTGGCACCTTTAGTGTAGGAGCAATCGCTGGAACGTTCGCAATTTCGGTGTTGAGCTCTGGCCAGATTGAACAGGCGAGGGAGTGTACTTTGGAAGTTTTAGTAGGCTAAACAAGTTCCGAGCCCAAGTGTTTGTGGTTCGTTTGAGAGGTTACCAGTGGGAGATGAGGACCAGCAAGAGCTTTCAGGGCTGGCACCTTTAGTGTAGGAGCAATTGCTGGACGTTCGCAATTCCGGTGTTGAGCTCTGGCCAGATTGAGCAGGAGAGGCTGTGTACGTTGGAAGTTTTAGTAGGCTAAACAAGTTCAGAGCCCAAGTGTTTGTGGTTCGTTTGAGAGGTTACCAGTGGAGATGAGGACCAGCAAGAGCTTTCAGGGCTGGCACCTTTAGTGTAGGAGCAATTGCTGGACGTTCGCAATTCCGGTGTTGAGCTCTGGCCAGATTGAGCAGGAGAGGCTGTGTACGTTGGAAGTTTTAGTAGGCTAAACAAGTTCCGAGCCCAAGTGTTTGTGGTTCGTTTGAGAGGTTACCAGTGGGAGATGAGGACCAGCAAGAGCTTTCAGGGCTGGCACCTTTAGTGTAGGAGCAAACCCTGGACGTTCGCAATTTCGGTGTTGAGCTCTGGCCAAATTGAGCAGGAGAGGCTGTGTACGTTGGAAGTTTTAGTAGGCTAAACAAGTTCAGAGCCCAAGTGTTTGTGGTTCGTTTGAGAGGTTACCAGTGGGAGATGAGGACCAGCAAGAGCTTTCAGGGCTGGCACCTTTAGTGTAGGAGCAATCCCTGGACGTTCGCAATTTCGGTGTTGAGCTCTGGCCAAATTGAGCAGGAGAGGCTGTGTACGTTGGAAGTTTTTAGTAGGCTAAACAAGTTCAGAGCCAAGTGTTTGTGGTTCGTTTGAGAGGTTACCAGTGGGAGATGAGGACCAGCAAGAGCTTTCAGGGCTGGCACCTTAGTGTAGGAGCAAATCGCTGGACGTTCGCAATTTCGGTGTTGAATTTTGGCCAGATTGAGCAGGAGAGGCTGTGTACGTTGGAAGTTTTAGTAGGCTAAACAAGTTCAGAGCCCAAGTGTTTGTGGTTCGTTTGAGAGGTTACCAGTGGGAGATGAGGACCAGCAAGAGCTTTCAGGGCTGGCACCTTTAGTGTAGGAGCAATTGCTGGACGTTCGCAATTCCGGTGTTGAGCTCTGGCCAGATTGAGCAGGAGAGGCTGTGTACGTTGGAAGTTTTAGTTAGGCTAAACAAGTTCAGAGCCCAAGTGTTTGTGGTTCGTTTGAGAGGTTACCAGTGGAGATGAGGACCAGCAAGAGCTTTCAGGGCTGGCACCTTTAGTGTAGGAGCAATCGCTGGACGTTCGCAATTTCGGTGTTGAGCTCTGGCCAGATTGAGCAGGCGAGGGAGTGTACGTTGGTGTACGTTGGAAGTTTTAGTAGGCTAAACAAGTTCAGAGCCCAAGTGTTTGTGGTTCGTTTGAGAGGTTACCAGTGGGAGATGAGGACCAGCAAGAGCTTTCAGGGCTGGCACCTTTAGTGTAGGAGCAATCGCTGGACGTTCGCAATTCCGGTGTTGAGCTCTGGCCAGATTGAGCAGGCGAGGAGTGCACGTTGGAAGTTTTAGTAGGCTAAACAAGTTCAGAGCCCAAGTGTTTGTGGTTCGTTTGAGAGGTTACCAGTGGGAGATGAGGACCAGCAAGAGCTTTCAGGGCTGGCACCTTTAGTGTAGGAGCAATTGCTGGACGTTCGCAATTCCGGTGTTGAGCTCTGGCCAGATTGAGCAGGAGAGGCTGTGTACGTTGGAAGTTTTAGTAGGCTAAACAAGTTCAGAGCCCAAGTGTTTGTGGTTCGTTTGAGAGGTTACCAGTGGGAGATGAGGACCAGCAAGAGCTTTCAGGGCTGGCACCTTTAGTGTAGGAGCAATTGCTGGACGTTCGCAATTCCGGTGTTGAGCTCTGGCCAGATTGAGCAGGAGAGGCTGTGTACGTTGGAAGTTTTAGTAGGCTAAACAAGTTCAGAGCCCAAGTGTTTGTGGTTCATTTGAGAGGTTACCAGTGGGAGATGAGGACCAGCAAGAGCTTTCAGGGCTGGCACCTTTAGTGTAGGAGCAATCGCTGGACGTTCGCAATTTCGGTGTTGAATTTTGGCCAGATTGAGCAGGAGAGGCTGTGTACGTTGGAAGTTTTAGTAGGCTAAACAAGTTCAGAGCCCAAGTGTTTGTGGTTCGTTTGAGAGGTTACCAGTGGGAGATGAGGACCAGCAAGAGCTTTCAGGGCTGGCACCTTTAGTGTAGGAGCAATCGCTGGACGTTCGCAATTTCGGTGTTGAATTTTGGCCAGATTGAGCAGGCGAGGCTGTGTACGTTGGAAGTTTTAGTAGGCTAAACAAGTTCAGAGCCCAAGTGTTTGTGGTTCGTTTGAGAGGTTACCAGTGGGAGATGAGGACCAGCAAGAGCTTTCAGGGCTGGCACCTTTAGTGTAGGAGCAATGGCTGGACGTTCGCAATTTCGGTGTTGAATTTTGGCCAGATTGAGCAGGCGAGGGAGTGTACGTTGGAAGTTTTAGTAGGCTAAACAAGTTCCGAGCCCAAGTGTTTGTGGTTCGTTTGAGAGGTTACCAGTGGGAGATGAGGACCAGCAAGAGCTTTCAGGGCTGGCACCTTTAGTGTAGGAGCAATCCCTGGACGTTCGCAATTCCGGTGTTGAGCTCTGGCCAGATTGAGCAGGAGAGGCTGTGTACATTGGAAGTTTTAGTAGGCTAAACAAGTTCAGAGCCCAAGTGTTTGTGGTTCGTTTGAGAGGTTACCAGTGGGAGATGAGGACCAGCAAGAGCTTTCAGGGCTGGCACCTTTAGTGTAGGAGCAATGGCTGGACGTTCCCGATTTCGGTGTTGAGCTCTGGCCAGATTGAGCAGGAGAGGCTGTGTACGTTGGAAGTTTTAGTAGGCTAAACAAGTTCCGAGCCCAAGTGTTTGTGGTTCGTTTGAGAGGTTACCAGTGGGAGATGAGGACCAGCAAGAGCTTTCAGGGCTGGCACCTTTAGTGTAGGAGCAATGGCTGGACGTTCGCAATTCCGGTGTTGAGCTCTGGCCAGATTGAGCAGGCGAGGGAGTGTACGTTGGAAGTTTTAGTAGGCTTAACAAGTTCAGAGCCCAAGTGTTTGTGGTTCGTTTGAGAGGTTACCAGTGGGAGATGAGGACCAGCAAGAGCTTTCAGGGCTGGCACCTTTAGTGTAGGAGCAATTGCTGGACGTTCGCAATTCCGGTGTTGAGCTCTGGCCAGATTGAGCAGGCGAGGGAGTGTACGTTGGAAGTTTTAGTAGGCTAAACAAGTTCCGAGCCCAAGTGTTTGTGGTTCGTTTGAGAGGTTACCAGTGGGAGATGAGGACCAGCAAGAGCTTTCAGGGCTGGCACCTTTAGTGTAGGAGCAATCGCTGGACGTTCGCAATTTCGGTGTTGAATTTTGGCCAGATTGAGCAGGCGAGGCTGTGTACGTTGGAAGTTTTAGTAGGCTAAACAAGTTCAGAGCCCAAGTGTTTGTGGTTCGTTTGAGAGGTTACCAGTGGGAGATGAGGACCAGCAAGAGCTTTCAGGGCTGGCACCTTTAGTGTAGGAGCAATCGCTGGACGTTCGCAATTTCGGTGTTGAATTTTGGCCAGATTGAGCAGGCGAGGGAGTGTACGTTGGAAGTTTTAGTAGGCTAAACAAGTTCAGAGCCCAAGTGTTTGTGGTTCGTTTGAGAGGTTACCAGTGGGAGATGAGGACCAGCAAGAGCTTTCAGGGCTGGCACCTTTAGTGTAGGAGCAATGGCTGGACATTCGCAATTTCGGTGTTGAGCTCTGGCCAGATTGAGCAGAGAGGCTGTGTACGTTGGAAGTTTTAGTAGGCTAAACAAGTTCCGAGCCCAAGTGTTTGTGGTTCGTTTGAGAGGTTACCAGTGGGAGATGAGGACCAGCAAGAGCTTTCAGGGCTGGCACCTTTAGTGTAGGAGCAATCGCTGGACGTTCGCAATTTCGGTGTTGAATTTTGGCCAGATTGAGCAGGAGAGGCTGTGTACGTTGGAAGTTTTAGTAGGCTAAACAAGTTCAGAGCCCAAGTGTTTGTGGTTCATTTGAGAGGTTACCAGTGGGAGATGAGGACCAGCAAGAGCTTTCAGGGCTGGCACCTTTAGTGTAGGAGCAATCGCTGGACGTTCGCAATTTCGGTGTTGATCTCTGGCCAGATTGAGCAGGTGAGGGAGTGTACGTTGGAAGTTTTAGTAGGCTAAACAAGTTCAGAGCCCAAGTGTTTGTGGTTCGTTTGAGAGGTTACCAGTGGGAGATGAGGACCAGCAAGAGCTTTCAGGGCTGGCACCTTTAGTGTAGGAGCAATCGCTGGACGTTCACAATTTCGGTATTGAATTTTGGCCAGATTGAGCAGGAGAGGCTGTGTACGTTGGAAGTTTTAGTAGGCTAAACAAGTTCAGAGCCCAAGTGTTTGTGTTCGTTTGAGAGGTTACCAGTGGGAGATGAGGACCAGCAAGAGCTTTCAGGGCTGGCACCTTTAGTGTAGGAGCAATTGCTGGACGTTCGCAATTTCGGTGTTGAGCTCTGGCCAGATTGAGCAGGAGAGGCTGTGTACGTTGGAAGTTTTAGTAGGCTAAACAAGTTCCGAGCCCAAGTGTTTGTGGTTCGTTTGAGAGGTTACCAGTGGGAGATGAGGACCAGCAAGAGCTTTCAGGGCTGGCACCTTTAGTGTAGGAGCAATCGCTGGACGTTCGCAATTTCGGTATTGAATTTTGGCCAGATTGAGCAGGAGAGGCTGTGTACGTTGGAAGTTTTAGTAGGCTAAACAAGTTCAGAGCCCAAGTGTTTGTGGTTCGTTTGAGAGGTTACCAGTGGGAGATGAGGACCAGCAAGAGCTTTCAGGGCTGGCACCTTTAGTGTAGGAGCAATCGCTGGACGTTCGCAATTTCGGTGTTGATCTCTGGCCAGATTGAGCAGGCGAGGGAGTGTACGTTGGAAGTTTTAGTAGGCTAAACAAGTTCAGAGCCCAAGTGTTTGTGGTTCGTTTGAGAGGTTACCAGTGGGAGATGAGGACCAGCAAGAGCTTTCAGGGCTGGCACCTTTAGTGTAGGAGCAATCGCTGGACGTTCGCAATTTCGGTATTGAATTTTGGCCAGATTGAGCAGGAGAGGCTGTGTACGTTGGAAGTTTTAGTAGGCTAAACAAGTTCAGAGCCCAAGTGTTTGTGGTTCGTTTGAGAGGTTACCAGTGGGAGATGAGGACCAGCAAGAGCTTTCAGGGCTGGCACCTTTAGTGTAGGAGCAATCCCTGGACGTTCGCAATTCCGGTGTTGAATTTTGGCCAGATTGAGCAGGCGAGGGAGTGTACGTTGGAAGTTTTAGTAGGCTAAACAAGTTCAGAGCCCAAGTGTTTGTGGTTCGTTTGAGAGGTTACCAGTGGGAGATGAGGACCAGCAAGAGCTTTCAGGGCTGGCACCTTTAGTGTAGGAGCAATTGCTGGACGTTCGCAATTCCGGTGTTGAGCTCTGGCCAGATTGAGCAGGAGAGGCTGTGTACGTTGGAAGTTTTAGTAGGCTAAACAAGTTCAGAGCCCAAGTGTTTGTGGTTCGTTTGAGAGGTTACCAGTGGGAGATGAGGACCAGCAAGAGCTTTCAGGGCTGGCACCTTTAGTGTAGGAGCAATCCCTGGACGTTCGCAATTTCGGTGTTGAATTTTGGCCAGATTGAGCAGGAGAGGCTGTGTACGTTGGAAGTTTTAGTAGGCTAAACAAGTTCAGAGCCCAAGTGTTTGTGGTTCGTTTGAGAGGTTACCAGTGGGAGATGAGGACCAGCAAGAGCTTTCAGGGCTGGCACCTTTAGTGTAGGAGCAATCGCTGGACGTTCGCAATTTCGGTTTTGAATTTTGGCCAGATTGAGTAGGAGAGGCTGTGTACGTTGGAAGTTTTAGTAGGCTAAACAAGTTCCGAGCCCAAGTGTTTGTGGTTCGTTTGAGAGGTTACCAGTGGGAGATGAGGACCAGCAAGAGCTTTCAGGGCTGGCACCTTTAGTGTAGGAGCAATCGCTGGACGTTCGCAATTCCAGACTTGAGCTCTGGCCAAATTGAGCAGGAGAGGCTGTGTACGTTGGAAGTTTTAGTAGGCTAAACAAGTTCCGAGCCCAAGTGTTTGTGGTTCGTTTGAGAGGTTACCAGTGGGAGATGAGGACCAGCAAGAGCTTTCAGGGCTGGCACCTTTAGTGTAGGAGCAATCGCTGGACGTTCGCAATTTCGGTGTTGAGCTCTGGCCAGATTGAGCAGGCGAGGCTGTGTACGTTGGAAGTTTTAGTAGGCTAAACAAGTTCAGAGCCCAAGTGTTTGTGGTTCATTTGAGAGGTTACCAGTGGGAGATGAGGACCAGCAAGAGCTTTCAGGGCTGGCACCTTTAGTGTAGGAGCAATCGCTGGACGTTCGCAATTTCGGTGTTGAGCTCTGGCCAGATTGAGCAGGCGAGGGAGTGTACGTTGGAAGTTTTAGTAGGCTAAACAAGTTCCGAGCCCAAGTGTTTGTGGTTCGTTTGAGAGGTTACCAGTGGGAGATGAGGACCAGCAAGAGCTTTCAGGGCTGGCACCTTTAGTGTAGGAGCAATCGCTGGACGTTCGCAATTTCGGTATTGAATTTTGGCCAGATTGAGCAGGAGAGGCTGTGTACGTTGGAAGTTTTAGTAGGCTAAACAAGTTCAGAGCCCAAGTGTTTGTGGTTCGTTTGAGAGGTTACCAGTGGGAGATGAGGACCAGCAAGAGCTTTCAGGGCTGGCACCTTTAGTGTAGGAGCAATTGCTGGACGTTCGCAATTCCGGTGTTGAGCTCTGGCCAGATTGAGCAGGAGAGGCTGTGTACGTTGGAAGTTTTAGTAGGCTAAACAAGTTCAGAGCCAAGTGTTTGTGGTTCGTTTGAGAGGTTACCAGTGGGAGATGAGGACCAGCAAGAGCTTTCAGGGCTGGCACCTTTAGTGTAGGAGCAATCGCTGGACGTTCGCAATTTCGGTGTTGAATTTTGGCCAGATTGAGCAGGAGAGGCTGTGTACGTTGGAAGTTTTAGTAGGCTAAACAAGTTCAGAGCCCAAGTGTTTGTGGTTCGTTTGAGAGGTTACCAGTGGGAGATGAGGACCAGCAAGAGCTTTCAGGGCTGGCACCTTTAGTGTAGGAGCAATCGCTGGACGTTCGCAATTTCGGTGTTGAATTTTGGCCAGATTGAGCAGGAGAGGCTGTGTACGTTGGAAGTTTTAGTAGGCTAAACAAGTTCAGAGCCCAAGTGTTTGTGGTTCGTTTGAGAGGTTACCAGTGGGAGATGAGGACCAGCAAGAGCTTTCAGGGCTGGCACCTTTAGTGTAGGAGCAATCGCTGGACGTTCGCAATTTCGGTGTTGAATTTTGGCCAGATTGAGCAGGCGAGGGCGTGTACGTTGGAAGTTTTAGTAGGCTAAACAAGTTCCGAGCCCAAGTGTTTGTGGTTCGTTTGAGAGGTTACCAGTGGGAGATGAGGACCAGCAAGAGCTTTCAGGGCTGGCACCTTTAGTGTAGGAGCAATCGCTGGACGTTCGCAATTTCGGTGTTGAATTTTGGCCAGATTGAGCAGGAGAGGCTGTGTACGTTGGAAGTTTTAGTAGGCTAAACAAGTTCAGAGCCCAAGTGTTTGTGGTTCGTTTGAGAGGTTACCAGTGGGAGATGAGGACCAGCAAGAGCTTTCAGGGCTGGCACCTTTAGTGTAGGAGCAATCGCTGGACGTTCGCAATTTCGGTGTTGAGCTCTGCCAGATTGAGCAGGAGAGGCTGTGTACGTTGGAAGTTTTAGTAGGCTAAACAAGTTCCGATCCCAAGTGTTTGTGGTTCGTTTGAGAGGTTACCAGTGGGAGATGAGGACCAGCAAGAGCTTTCAGGGCTGGCACCTTTAGTGTAGGAGCAATCGCTGGACGTTCGCAATTTCGGTGTTGATCTCTGGCCAGATTGAGCAGGCGAGGGAGTGTACGTTGGAAGTTTTAGTAGGCTAAACAAGTTCAGAGCCCAAGTGTTTGTGGTTCGTTTGAGAGGTTACCAGTGGGAGATGAGGACCAGCAAGAGCTTTCAGGGCTGGCACCTTAGTGTAGGAGCAATCCCTGGACGTTCGCAATTTCGGTGTTGAGCTCTGGCCAGATTGAGCAGGAGAGGCTGTGTACGTTGGAAGTTTTAGTAGGCTAAACAAGTTCAGAGCCCAAGTGTTTGTGGTTCGTTTGAGAGGTTACCAGTGGGAGATGAGGACCAGCAAGAGCTTTCAGGGCTGGCACCTTTAGTGTAGGAGCAATTGCTGGACGTTCGCAATTTCGGTGTTGAGCTCTGGCCAGATTGAGCAGGCGAGGGAGTGTACGTTGGAAGTTTTAGTAGGCTAAACAAGTTCAGAGCCCAAGTGTTTGTGGTTCGTTTGAGAGGTTACCAGTGGGAGATGAGGACCAGCAAGAGCTTTCAGGGCTGGCACCTTTAGTGTAGGAGCAATTGCTGGACGTTCGCAATTCCGGTGTTGAGCTCTGGCCAGATTGAGCAGGAGAGGCTGTGTACGTTGGAAGTTTTAGTAGGCTAAACAAGTTCAGAGCCCAAGTGTTTGTGGTTCGTTTGAGAGGTTACCAGTGGGAGATGAGGATCAGCAAGAGCTTTCAGGGCTGGCACCTTTAGTGTAGGAGCAATCGCTGGACGTTCGCAATTTCGGTGTTGAGCTCTGGCCAGATTGAGCAGGCGAGGGAGTGTACGTTGGAAGTTTTAGTAGGCTAAACAAGTTCCGAGCCCAAGTGTTTGTGGTTCGTTTGAGAGGTTACCAGTGGGAGATGAGGACCAGCAAGAGCTTTCAGGGCTGGCACCTTTAGTGTAGGAGCAATCGCTGGACGTTCGCAATTTCGGTATTGAATTTTGGCCAGATTGAGCAGGAGAGGCTGTGTACATTGGAAGTTTTAGTAGGCTAAACAAGTTCAGAGCCCAAGTGTTTGTGGTTCGTTTGAGAGGTTACCAGTGGGAGATGAGGACCAGCAAGAGCTTTCAGGGCTGGCACCTTTAGTGTAGGAGCAATTGCTGGACGTTCGCAATTCCGGTGTTGAGCTCTGGCCAGATTGAGCAGGCGAGGGAGTGTACGTTGGAAGTTTTAGTAGGCTAAACAAGTTCAGAGCCCAAGTGTTTGTGGTTCGTTTGAGAGGTTACCAGTGGGAGATGAGGACCAGCAAGAGCTTTCAGGGCTGGCACCTTTAGTGTAGGAGCAATCGCTGGACGTTCGCAATTTCGGTGTTGAATTTTGGCCAGATTGAGCGGGCGAGGCTGTGTACGTTGGAAGTTTTAGTAGGCTAAACAAGTTCCGAGCCCAAGTGTTTGTGGTTCGTTTGAGAGGTTACCAGTGGGAGATGAGGACCAGCAAGAGCTTTCAGGGCTGGCACCTTTAGTGTAGGAGCAATCGCTGGACGTTCGCAATTTCGGTGTTGAATTTTGGCCAGATTGAGCAGGAGAGGCTGTGTACGTTGGAAGTTTTAGTAGGCTAAACAAGTTCCGAGCCCAAGTGTTTGTGGTTCGTTTGAGAGGTTACCAGTGGGAGATGAGGACCAGCAAGAGCTTTCAGGGCTGGCACCTTTAGTGTAGGAGCAATCGCTGGACGTTCGCAATTTCGGTGTTGAATTTTGGCCAGATTGAGCAGGCGAGGCTGTGTACGTTGGAAGTTTTAGTAGGCTAAACAAGGTCAGAGCCCAAGTGTTTGTGGTTCGTTTGAGAGGTTACCAGTGGGAGATGAGGACCAGCAAGAGCTTTCAGGGCTGGCACCTTTAGTGTAGGAGCAATCCCTGGACGTTCGCAATTTCGGTGTTGAATTTTGGCCAGACTGAGCAGGAGAGGCTGTGTACGTTGGAAGTTTTAGTAGGCTAAACAAGTTCAGAGCCCAAGTGTTTGTGGTTCGTTTTGAGAGGTTACCAGTGGGAGATGAGGACCAGCAAGAGCTTTCAGGGCTGGCACCTTTAGTGTAGGAGCAATCGCTGGACGTTCGCAATTTCGGTGTTGATCTCTGGCCAGATGGAGCAGGCGAGGGAGTGTACGTTGGAAGTTTTAGTAGGCTAAACAAGTTCAGAGCCCAAGTGTTTGTGGTTCGTTTGAGAGGTTACCAGTGGGAGATGAGGACCAGCAAGAGCTTTCAGGGCTGGCACCTTTAGTGTAGGAGCAATCCCTGGACGTTCGCAATTTCGGTGTTGAGCTCTGGCCAGATTGAGCAGGAGAGGCTGTGTACGTTGGAAGTTTTAGTAGGCTAAACAAGTTCAGAGCCCAAGTGTTTGTGGTTCGTTTGAGAGGTTACCAGTGGGAGATGAGGACCAGCAAGAGCTTTCAGGGCTGGCACCTTTAGTGTAGGAGCAATCCCTGGACGTTCGCAATTCCGGTGTTGAATTTTGGCCAGATTGAGCAGGCGAGGGAGTGTACGTTGGAAGTTTTAGTAGGCTAAACAAGTTCAGAGCCCAAGTGTTTGTGGTTCGTTTGAGAGGTTACCAGTGGGAGATGAGGACCAGCAAGAGCTTTCAGGGCTGGCACCTTTAGTGTAGGAGCAATTGCTGGACGTTCGCAATTCCGGTGTTGAGCTCTGGCCAGATTGAGCAGGCGAGGGAGTGTACGTTGGAAGTTTTAGTAGGCTAAACAAGTTCAGAGCCCAAGTGTTTGTGGTTCGTTTGAGAGGTTACCAGTGGGAGATGAGGACCAGCAAGAGCTTTCAGGGCTGGCACCTTTAGTGTAGGAGCAATCGCTGGACGTTCGCAATTTCGGTGTTGAATTTTGGCCAGATTGAGCAGGAGAGGCTGTGTACGTTGGAAGTTTTAGTAGGCTAAACAAGTTCCGAGCCCAAGTGTTTGTGGTTCGTTTGAGAGGTTACCAGTGGGAGATGAGGACCAGCAAGAGCTTTCAGGGCTGGCACCTTTAGTGTAGGAGCAATCGCTGGACGTTCGCAATTTCGGTGTTGAGCTCTGGCCAAATTGAGCAGGCGAGGGAGTGTACGTTGGAAGTTTTAGTAGGCTAAACAAGTTCCGAGCCCAAGTGTTTGTGGTTCGTTTGAGAGGTTACCAGTGGGAGATGAGGACCAGCAAGATCTTTCAGGGCTGGCACCTTTAGCGTAGGAGCAATCGCTGGACGTTCGCAATTTCGGTGTTGAATTTTGGCCAGATTGAGCAGGCGAGGCTGTGTACGTTGGAAGTTTTAGTAGGCTAAACAAGTTCAGAGCCCAAGTGTTTGTGGTTCGTTTGAGAGGTTACCAGTGGGAGATGAGGACCAGCAAGAGCTTTCAGGGCTGGCACCTTTAGTGTAGGAGCAATCGCTGGACGTTCGCAATTCCAGACTTGAGCTCTGGCCAAATTGAGCAGGCGAGGGAGTGTACGTTGGAAGTTTTAGTAGGCTAAACAAGTTCCGAGCCCAAGTGTTTGTGGTTCGTTTGAGAGGTTACCAGTGGGAGATGAGGACCAGCAAGAGCTTTCAGGGCTGGCACCTTTAGTGTAGGAGCAATCGCTGGACGTTCGCAATTTCGGTGTTGAGCTCTGGCCAGATTGAGCAGGCGAGGCTGTGTACGTTGGAAGTTTTAGTAGGCTAAACAAGTTCAGAGCCCAAGTGTTTGTGGTTCGTTTGAGAGGTTACCAGTGGGAGATGAGGACCAGCAAGAGCTTTCAGGGCTGGCACCTTTAGTGTAGGAGCAATCGCTGGACGTTCGCAATTTCGGTGTTGAGCTCTGGCCAGATTGAGCAGGCGAGGGAGTGTACGTTGGAAGTTTTAGTAGGCTAAACAAGTTCCGAGCCCAAGTGTTTGTGGTTCGTTTGAGAGGTTACCAGTGGGAGATGAGGACCAGCAAGAGCTTTCAGGGCTTGCACCTTTAGTGTAGGAGCAATCGCTGGACGTTCGCAATTTCGGTTTTGAATTTTGGCCAGATTGAGCAGGAGAGGCTGTGTACGTTGGAAGTTTTAGTAGGCTAAACAAGTTCAGAGCCCAAGTGTTTGTGGTTCGTTTGAGAGGTTACCAGTGGGAGATGAGGACCAGCAAGAGCTTTCAGGGCTGGCACCTTTAGTGTAGGAGCAATTGCTGGACGTTCGCAATTCCGGTGTTGAGCTCTGGCCAGATTGAGCAGGAGAGGCTGTGTACGTTGGAAGTTTTAGTAGGCTAAACAAGTTCCGAGCCCAAGTGTTTGTGGTTCGTTTGAGAGGTTACCAGTGGGAGATGAGGACCAGCAAGAGCTTTCAGGGCTGGCACCTTTAGTGTAGGAGCAATCGCTGGACGTTCGCAATTCCGGTGTTGAATTTTGGCCAAATTGAGCAGGCGAGGGAGTGTACGTTGGAAGTTTTAGTAGGCTAAACAAGTTCAGAGCCCAAGTGTTTGTGGTTCGTTTGAGAGGTTACCAGTGGGAGATGAGGACCAGCAAGAGCTTTCAGGGCTGGCACCTTTAGTGTAGGAGCAATCGCTGGACGTTCGCAATTTCGGTGTTGAATTTTGGCCAGATTGAGCAGGAGAGGCTGTGTACGTTGGAAGTTTTAGTAGGCTAAACAAGTTCAGAGCCCAAGTGTTTGTGGTTCGTTTGAGAGGTTACCAGTGGGAGATGAGGACCAGCAAGAGCTTTCAGGGCTGGCACCTTTAGTGTAGGAGCAATCGCTGGACGTTCGCAATTTCGGTGTTGAATTTTGGCCAGATTGAGCAGGAGAGGCTGTGTACGTTGGAAGTTTTAGTAGGCTAAACAAGTTCAGAGCCCAAGTGTTTGTGGTTCGTTTGAGAGGTTACCAGTGGGAGATGAGGACCAGCAAGAGCTTTCAGGGCTGGCACCTTTAGTGTAGGAGCAATCGCTGGACGTTCGCAATTTCGGTGTTGAATTTTGGCCAGATTGAGCAGGCGAGGCTGTGTACGTTGGAAGTTTTAGTAGGCTAAACAAGTTCCGAGCCTAAGTGTTTGTGGTTCGTTTGAGAGGTTACCAGTGGGAGATGAGGACCAGCAAGAGCTTTCAGGGCTGGCACCTTTAGTGTAGGAGCAATCCCTGGACGTTCGCAATTCCAGACTTGAGCTCTGGCCAAATTGAGCAGGAGAGGCTGTGTACGTTGGAAGTTTTAGTAGGCTAAACAAGTTCAGAGCCCAAGTGTTTGTGGTTCGTTTGAGAGGTTACCAGTGGGAGATGAGGACCAGCAAGAGCTTTCAGGGCTGGCACCTTTAGTGTAGGAGCAATCGCTGGACGTTCGCAATTTCGGTGTTGAGCTCTGGCCAGATTGAGCAGGAGAGGCTGTGTACGTTGGAAGTTTTAGTAGGCTAAACAAGTTCAGAGCCCAAGTGTTTGTGGTTCGTTTGAGAGGTTACCAGTGGGAGATGAGGACCAGCAAGAGCTTTCAGGGCTGGCACCTTTAGTGTAGGAGCAATCGCTGGACGTTCGCAATTTCGGTGTTGAGCTCTGGCCAGATTGAGCAGGCGAGGGAGTGTACGTTGGAAGTTTTAGTAGGCTAAACAAGTTCCGAGCCCAAGTGTTTGTGGTTCGTTTGAGAGGTTACCAGTGGGAGATGAGGACCAGCAAGAGCTTTCAGGGCTGGCACCTTTAGTGTAGGAGCAATCGCTGGACGTTCGCAATTTCGGTGTTGAATTTTGGCCAGATTGAGCAGGAGAGGCTGTGTACGTTGGAAGTTTTAGTAGGCTAAACAAGTTCAGAGCCCAAGTGTTTGTGGTTCGTTTGAGAGGTTACCAGTGGGAGATGAGGACCAGCAAGAGCTTTCAGGGCTGGCACCTTTAGTGTAGGAGCAATTGCTGGACGTTCGCAATTCCGGTGTTGAGCTCTGGCCAGATTGAGCAGGAGAGGCTGTGTACGTTGGAAGTTTTAGTAGGCTAAACAAGTTCAGAGCCCAAGTGTTTGTGGTTCGTTTGAGAGGTTACCAGTGGGAGATGAGGACCAGCAAGAGCTTTCAGGGCTGGCACCTTTAGTGTAGGAGCAATCGCTGGACGTTCGCAATTTCGGTGTTGAATTTTGGCCAGATTGAGCAGGAGAGGCTGTGTACGTTGGAAGTTTTAGTAGGCTAAACAAGTTCAGAGCCCAAGTGTTTGTGGTTCGTTTGAGAGGTTACCAGTGGGAGATGAGGACCAGCAAGAGCTTTCAGGGCTGGCACCTTTAGTGTAGGAGCAATCGCTGGACGTTCGCAATTTCGGTGTTGAATTTTGGCCAGATTGAGCAGGAGAGGCTGTGTACGTTGGAAGTTTTAGTAGGCTAAACAAGTTCAGAGCCCAAGTGTTTGTGGTTCGTTTGAGAGGTTACCAGTGGGAGATGAGGACCAGCAAGAGCTTTCAGGGCTGGCACCTTTAGTGTAGGAGCAATCGCTGGACGTTCGCAATTTCGGTGTTGAATTTTGGCCAGATTGAGCAGGAGAGGCTGTGTACGTTGGAAGTTTTAGTAGGCTAAACAAGTTCAGAGCCCAAGTGTTTGTGGTTCGTTTGAGAGGTTACCAGTGGGAGATGAGGACCAGCAAGAGCTTTCAGGGCTGGCACCTTTAGTGTAGGAGCAATGGCTGGACATTCGCAATTTCGGTGTTGAGCTCTGGCCAGATTGAGCAGGAGAGGCTGTGTACGTTGGAAGTTTTAGTAGGCTAAACAAGTTCCGAGCCCAAGTGTTTGTGGTTCGTTTGAGAGGTTACCAGTGGGAGATGAGGACCAGCAAGAGCTTTCAGGGCTGGCACCTTTAGTGTAGGAGCAATCGCTGGACGTTCGCAATTTCGGTGTTGAGCTCTGGCCAGATTGAGCAGGAGAGGCTGTGTACGTTGGAAGTTTTAGTAGGCTAAACAAGTTCCGAGCCCAAGTGTTTGTGGTTCGTTTGAGAGGTTACCAGTGGGAGATGAGGACCAGCAAGAGCTTTCAGGGCTGGCACCTTTAGTGTAGGAGCAATCGCTGGACGTTCGCAATTCCGGTGTTGAATTTTGGCCAAATTGAGCAGGCGAGGGAGTGTACGTTGGAAGTTTTAGTAGGCTAAACAAGTTCAGAGCCCAAGTGTTTGTGGTTCGTTTGAGAGGTTACCAGTGGGAGATGAGGACCAGCAAGAGCTTTCAGGGCTGGCACCTTTAGTGTAGGAGCAATCCCTGGACGTTCGCAATTTCGGTGTTGAGCTCTGGCCAGATTGAGCAGGAGAGGCTGTGTACGTTGGAAGTTTTAGTAGGCTAAACAAGTTCCGAGCCCAAGTGTTTGTGGTTCGTTTGAGAGGTTACCAGTGGGAGATGAGGACCAGCAAGAGCTTTCAGGGCTGGCACCTTTAGTGTAGGAGCAATTGCTGGACGTTCGCAATTCCGGTGTTGAATTTTGGCCATATTGAACAGGAGAGGATGTGTACGTTGGAAGTTTTAGTATGCTAAACAAGTTCAGAGCCCAAGTGTTTGTGGTTCGTTTGAGAGGTTACCAGTGGGAGATGAGGACCAGCAAGAGCTTTCAGGGCTGGCACCTTTAGTGTAGGAGCAATTGCTGGACGTTCGCAATTCCGGTGTTGAGCTCTGGCCAGATTGAGCAGGAGAGGCTGTGTACGTTGGAAGTTTTAGTAGGCTAAACAAGTTCAGAGCCCAAGTGTTTGTGGTTCGTTTGAGAGGTTACCAGTGGGAGATGAGGACCAGCAAGAGCTTTCAGGGCTGGCACCTTTAGTGTAGGAGCAATCGCTGGACGTTCGCAATTTCGGTGTTGAGCTCTGGCCAGATTGAGCAGGCGAGGGAGTGTACGTTGGAAGTTTTAGTAGGCTAAACAAGTTCCGAGCCCAAGTGTTTGTGGTTCGTTTGAGAGGTTACCAGTGGGAGATGAGGACCAGCAAGAGCTTTCAGGGCTGGCACCTTTAGTGTAGGAGCAATCGCTGGACGTTCGCAATTTCGGTATTGAATTTTGGCCAGATTGAGCAGGAGAGGCTGTGTACGTTGGAAGTTTTAGTAGGCTAAACAAGTTCAGAGCCCAAGTGTTTGTGGTTCGTTTGAGAGGTTACCAGTGGGAGATGAGGACCAGCAAGAGCTTTCAGGGCTGGCACCTTTAGTGTAGGAGCAATTGCTGGACGTTCGCAATTCCTGTGTTGAGCTCTGGCCAGATTGAGCAGGAGAGGCTGTGTACGTTGGAAGTTTTAGTAGGCTAAACAAGTTCAGAGCCCAAGTGTTTGTGGTTCGTTTGAGAGGTTACCAGTGGGAGATGAGGACCAGCAAGAGCTTTCAGGGCTGGCACCTTTAGTGTAGGAGCAATCGCTGGACGTTCGCAATTTCGGTGTTGAATTTTGGCCAGATTGAGCAGGAGAGGCTGTGTACGTTGGAAGTTTTAGTAGGCTAAACAAGTTCAGAGCCCAAGTGTTTGTGGTTCGTTTGAGAGGTTACCAGTGGGAGATGAGGACCAGCAAGAGCTTTCAGGGCTGGCACCTTTAGTGTAGGAGCAATCGCTGGACGTTCGCAATTTCGGTGTTGAATTTTGGCCAGATTGAGCAGGAGAGGCTGTGTACGTTGGAAGTTTTAGTAGGCTAAACAAGTTCCGAGCCCAAGTGTTTGTGGTTCGTTTGAGAGGTTACCAGTGGGAGATGAGGACCAGCAAGAGCTTTCAGGGCTGGCACCTTTAGTGTAGGAGCAATCGCTGGACGTTCGCAATTTCGGTGTTGAATTTTGGCCAGATTGAGCAGGCGAGGCTGTGTACGTTGGAAGTTTTAGTAGGCTAAACAAGTTCCGAGCCCAAGTGTTTGTGGTTCATTTGAGAGGTTACCAGTGGGAGATGAGGACCAGCAAGAGCTTTCAGGGCTGGCACCTTTAGTGTAGGAGCAATCGCTGGACGTTCGCAATTTCGGTGTTGAATTTTGGCCAGATTGAGCAGGAGAGGCTGTGTACGTTGGAAGTTTTAGTAGGCTAAACAAGTTCAGAGCCCAAGTGTTTGTGGTTCGTTTGAGAGGTTACCAGTGGGAGATGAGGACCAGCAAGAGCTTTCAGGGCTGGCACCTTTAGTGTAGGAGCAATGGCTGGACATTCGCAATTTCGGTGTTGAGCTCTGGCCAGATTGAGCAGGAGAGGCTGTGTACGTTGGAAGTTTTAGTAGGCTAAACAAGTTCCGATCCCAAGTGTTTGTGGTTCGTTTGAGAGGTTACCAGTGGGAGATGAGGACCAGCAAGAGCTTTCAGGGCTGGCACCTTTAGTGTAGGAGCAATCGCTGGACGTTCGCAATTTCGGTGTTGAATTTTGGCCAGATTGAGCAGGAGAGGCTGTGTACGTTGGAAGTTTTAGTAGGCTAAACAAGTTCAGAGCCCAAGTGTTTGTGGTTCGTTTGAGAGGTTACCAGTGGGAGATGAGGACCAGCAAGAGCTTTCAGGGCTGGCACCTTTAGTGTAGGAGCAATCGCTGGACGTTCGCAATTTCGGTGTTGATCTCTGGCCAGATTGAGCAGGCGAGGGAGTGTACGTTGGAAGTTTTAGTAGGCTAAACAAGTTCAGAGCCCAAGTGTTTGTGGTTCGTTTGAGAGGTTACCAGTGGGAGATGAGGACCAGCAAGAGCTTTCAGGGCTGGCACCTTTAGTGTAGGAGCAATCCCTGGACGTTCGCAATTTCGGTGTTGAGCTCTGGCCAGATTGAGCAGGAGAGGCTGTGTACGTTGGAAGTTTTAGTAGGCTAAACAAGTTCCGAGCCCAAGTGTTTGTGGTTCGTTTGAGAGGTTACCAGTGGGAGATGAGGACCAGCAAGAGCTTTCAGGGCTGGCACCTTTAGTGTAGGAGCAATCCCTGGACGTTCACAATTCCGGTGTTGAATTTTGGCCAGATTGAGCAGGCGAGGGAGTGTACGTTGGAAGTTTTAGTATGCTAAACAAGTTCAGAGCCCAAGTGTTTGTGGTTCGTTTGAGAGGTTACCAGTGGGAGATGAGGACCAGCAAGAGCTTTCAGGGCTGGCACCTTTAGTGTAGGAGCAATTGCTGGACGTTCGCAATTCCGGTGTTGAGCTCTGGCCAGATTGAGCAGGAGAGGCTGTGTACGTTGGAAGTTTTAGTAGGCTAAACAAGTTCAGAGCCCAAGTGTTTGTGGTTCGTTTGAGAGGTTACCAGTGGGAGATGAGGACCAGCAAGAGCTTTCAGGGCTGGCACCTTTAGTGTAGGAGCAATCGCTGGACGTTCGCAATTTCGGTGTTGAATTTTGGCCAAATTGAGTAGGAGAGGCTGTGTACGTTGGAAGTTTTAGTAGGCTAAACAAGTTCCGAGCCCAAGTGTTTGTGGTTCGTTTGAGAGGTTACCAGTGGGAGATGAGGACCAGCAAGAGCTTTCAGGGCTGGCACCTTTAGTGTAGGAGCAATCGCTGGACGTTCGCAATTTCGGTGTTGAGCTCTGGCCAAATTGAGCAGGCGAGGGAGTGTACGTTGGAAGTTTTAGTAGGCTAAACAAGTTCAGAGCCCAAGTGTTTGTGGTTCGTTTGAGAGGTTACCAGTGGGAGATGAGGACCAGCAAGAGCTTTCAGGGCTGGCACCTTTAGTGTAGGAGCAATCGCTGGACGTTCGCAATTTCGGTGTTGAATTTTGGCCAGATTGAGCAGGAGAGGCTGTGTACGTTGGAAGTTTTAGTAGGCTAAACAAGTTCCGAGCCCAAGTGTTTGTGGTTCGTTTGAGAGGTTACCAGTGGGAGATGAGGACCAGCAAGAGCTTTCAGGGCTGGCACCTTTAGTGTAGGAGCAATCCCTGGACGTTCGCAATTCCAGACTTGAGCTCTGGCCAAATTGAGCAGGCGAGGGAGTGTACGTTGGAAGTTTTAGTAGGCTAAACAAGTTCAGAGCCCAAGTGTTTGTGGTTCGTTTGAGAGGTTACCAGTGGGAGATGCGGACCAGCAAGAGCTTTCAGGGCTGGCACCTTTAGTGTAGGAGCAATCGCTGGACGTTCGCGATTCCGGTGTTGAGCTCTGGCCAGATTGAGCAGGCGAGGCTGTGTACGTTGGAAGTTTTAGTAGGCTAAACAAGTTCAGAGCCCAAGTGTTTGTGGTTCGTTTGAGAGGTTACCAGTGGGAGATGAGGACCAGCAAGAGCTTTCAGGGCTGGCACCTTTAGTGTAGGAGCAATCGCTGGACGTTCGCAATTTCGGTGTTGAGCTCTGGCCAGATTGAGCAGGCGAGGGAGTGTACGTTGGAAGTTTTAGTAGGCTAAACAAGTTCAGAGCCCAAGTGTTTGTGGTTCGTTTGAGAGGTTACCAGTGGGAGATGAGGACCAGCAAGAGCTTTCAGGGCTGGCACCTTTAGTGTAGGAGCAATCGCTGGACGTTCGCAATTTCAGTATTGAATTTTGGCCAGATTGAGCAGGAGAGGCTGTGTACGTTGGAAGTTTTAGTAGGCTAAACAAGTTCAGAGCCCAAGTGTTTGTGGTTCGTTTGAGAGGTTACCAGTGGGAGATGAGGACCAGCAAGAGCTTTCAGGGCTGGCACCTTTAGTGTAGGAGCAATCCCTGGACGTTCGCAATTCCGGTGTTGAATTTTGGCCAGATTGAGCAGGCGAGGCTGTGTACGTTGGAAGTTTTAGTAGGCTAAACAAGTTCCGAGCCCAAGTGTTTGTGGTTCGTTTGAGAGGTTACCAGTGGGAGATGAGGACCAGCAAGAGCTTTCAGGGCTGGCACCTTTAGTGTAGGAGCAATCCCTGGACGTTCGCAATTCCAGTGTTGAGCTCTGGCCAGATTGAGCAGGAGAGGCTGTGTACGTTGGAAGTTTTAGTAGGCTAAACAAGGTCAGAGCCCAAGTGTTTGTGGTTCGTTTGAGAGGTTACCAGTGGGAGATGAGGACCAGCAAGAGCTTTCAGGGCTGGCACCTTTAGTGTAGGAGCAATCGCTGGACGTTCGCAATTTCGGTGTTGAATTTTGGCCAGATTGAGTAGGAGAGGCTGTGTACGTTGGAAGTTTTAGTAGGCTAAACAAGTTCAGAGCCCAAGTGTTTGTGGTTCGTTTGAGAGGTTACCAGTGGGAGATGAGGACCAGCAAGAGCTTTCAGGGCTGGCACCTTTAGTGTAGGAGCAATGGCTGGACGTTCGCAATTTCGGTGTTGAGCTCTGGCCAAATTGAGCAGGCGAGGGAGTGTACGTTGGAAGTTTTAGTAGGCTAAACAAGTTCCGAGCCCAAGTGTTTGTGGTTCGTTTGAGAGGTTACCAGTGGGAGATGAGGACCAGCAAGAGCTTTCAGGGCTGGCACCTTTAGTGTAGGAGCAATCGCTGGACGTTCGCAATTTCAGTATTGAATTTTGGCCAGATTGAGCAGGAGAGGCTGTGTACGTTGGAAGTTTTAGTAGGCTAAACAAGTTCAGAGCCCAAGTGTTTGTGGTTCGTTTGAGAGGTTACCAGTGGGAGATGAGGACCAGCAAGAGCTTTCAGGGCTGGCACCTTTAGTGTAGGAGCAATCGCTGGACGTTCGCAATTTCGGTGTTGAGCTCTGGCCAGATTGAGCAGGCGAGGCTGTGTACGTTGGAAGTTTTAGTAGGCTAAACAAGTTCCGAGCCCAAGTGTTTGTGGTTCGTTTGAGAGGTTACCAGTGGGAGATGAGGACCAGCAAGAGCTTTCAGGGCTGGCACCTTTAGTGTAGGAGCAATCGCTGGACGTTCGCAATTTCGGTATTGAATTTTGGCCAGATTGAGCAGGAGAGGCTGTGTACGTTGGAAGTTTTAGTAGGCTAAACAAGTTCAGAGCCCAAGTGTTTGTGGTTCGTTTGAGAGGTTACCAGTGGGAGATGAGGACCAGCAAGAGCTTTCAGGGCTGGCACCTTTAGTGTAGGAGCAATCGCTGGACGTTCGCAATTCCGGTGTTGAGCTCTGGCCAGATTGAGCAGGAGAGGCTGTGTACGTTGGAAGTTTTAGTAGGCTAAACAAGTTCAGAGCCCAAGTGTTTGTGGTTCGTTTGAGAGGTTACCAGTGGGAGATGAGGACCAGCAAGAGCTTTCAGGGCTGGCACCTTTAGTGTAGGAGCAATTGCTGGACGTTCGCAATTCCGGTGTTGAGCTCTGGCCAGATTGAGCAGGAGAGGCTGTGTACGTTGGAAGTTTTAGTAGGCTAAACAAGGTCAGAGCCCAAGTGTTTGTGGTTCGTTTGAGAGGTTACCACTGGGAGATGAGGACCAGCAAGAGCTTTCAGGGCTGGCACCTTTAGTGTAGGAGCAATCGCTGGACGTTCGCAATTTCGGTGTTGAGCTCTGGCCAGATTGAGCAGGCGAGGCTGTGTACGTTGGAAGTTTTAGTAGGCTAAACAAGTTCAGAGCCCAAGTGTTTGTGGTTCGTTTGAGAGGTTACCAGTGGGAGATGAGGACCAGCAAGAGCTTTCAGGGTTGGCACCTTTAGTGTAGGAGCAATCGCTGGACGTTCGCAATTTCGGTGTTGAGCTCTGGCCAGATTGAGCAGGCGAGGGAGTGTACGTTGGAAGTTTTAGTAGGCTAAACAAGTTCAGAGCCCAAGTGTTTGTGGTTCGTTTGAGAGGTTACCAGTGGGAGATGAGGACCAGCAAGAGCTTTCAGGGCTGGCACCTTTAGTGTAGGAGCAATCGCTGGACGTTCGCAATTTCAGTATTGAATTTTGGCCAGATTGAGCAGGAGAGGCTGTGTACGTTGGAAGTTTTAGTAGGCTAAACAAGTTCAGAGCCCAAGTGTTTGTGGTTCATTTGAGAGGTTACCAGTGGGAGATGAGGACCAGCAAGAGCTTTCAGGGCTGGCACCTTTAGTGTAGGAGCAATCCCTGGACGTTCGCAATTCCGGTGTTGAATTTTGGCCAGATTGAGCAGGAGAGGCTGTGTACGTTGGAAGTTTTAGTAGGCTAAACAAGTTCCGAGCCCAAGTGTTTGTGGTTCGTTTGAGAGGTTACCAGTGGGAGATGAGGACCAGCAAGAGCTTTCAGGGCTGGCACCTTTAGTGTAGGAGCAATCCCTGGACGTTCGCAATTCCAGTGTTTGAGCTCTGGCCAGATTGAGCAGGAGAGGCTGTGTACGTTGGAAGTTTTAGTAGGCTAAACAAGTTCCGAGCCCAAGTGTTTGTGGTTCGTTTGAGAGGTTACCAGTGGGAGATGAGGACCAGCAAGAGCTTTCAGGGCTGGCACCTTTAGTGTAGGAGCAATCGCTGGACGTTCGCAATTTCGGTGTTGAATTTTGGCCAGATTGAGTAGGAGAGGCTGTGTACGTTGGAAGTTTTAGTAGGCTAAACAAGTTCAGAGGCCAAGTGTTTGTGGTTCGTTTGAGAGGTTACCAGTGGGAGATGAGGACCAGCAAGAGCTTTCAGGGCTGGCACCTTTAGTGTAGGAGCAATGGCTGGACGTTCGCAATTTCGGTGTTGAGCTCTGGCCAAATTGAGCAGGCGAGGGAGTGTACGTTGGAAGTTTTAGTAGGCTAAACAAGTTCCGAGCCCAAGTGTTTGTGGTTCGTTTGAGAGGTTACCAGTGGGAGATGAGGACCAGCAAGAGCTTTCAGGGCTGGCACCTTTAGTGTAGGAGCAATCCCTGGACGTTCGCAATTCCGGTGTTGAGCTCTGGCCAGATTGAGCAGGAGAGGCTGTGTACGTTGGAAGTTTTAGTAGGCTAAACAAGTTCAGAGCCCAAGTGTTTGTGG
The DNA here is from genome assembly GCF_030936135.1 of Gavia stellata. Lineage (NCBI taxonomy): Eukaryota > Metazoa > Chordata > Aves > Gaviiformes > Gaviidae > Gavia > Gavia stellata. The sequence continues at coordinate 31,751 of NW_026776369.1, read as the reverse complement.
TTCGTTTGAGAGGTTACCAGTGGGAGATGAGGACCAGCAAGAGCTTTCAGGGCTGGCACCTTTAGTGTAGGAGCAATCGCTGGACGTTCGCAATTTCGGTGTTGAGCTCTGGCCAGATTGAGCAGGCGAGGCTGTGTACGTTGGAAGTTTTAGTAGGCTAAACAAGTTCCGAGCCCAAGTGTTTGTGGTTCGTTTGAGAGGTTACCAGTGGGAGATGAGGACCAGCAAGAGCTTTCAGGGCTGGCACCTTTAGTGTAGGAGCAATCGCTGGACGTTCGCAATTTCGGTGTTGATCTCTGGCCAGATTGAGCAGGAGAGGCTGTGTACGTTGGAAGTTTTAGTAGGCTAAACAAGTTCAGAGCCCAAGTGTTTGTGGTTCGTTTGAGAGGTTACCAGTGGGAGATGAGGACCAGCAAGAGCTTTCAGGGCTGGCACCTTTAGTGTAGGAGCAATTGCTGGACGTTCGCAATTCCGGTGTTGAGCTCTGGCCAGATTGAGCAGGAGAGGCTGTGTACGTTGGAAGTTTTAGTAGGCTAAACAAGGTCCGAGCCCAAGTGTTTGTGGTTCGTTTGAGAGGTTACCAGTGGGAGATGAGGACCAGCAAGAGCTTTCAGGGCTGGCACCTTTAGTGTAGGAGCAATCGCTGGACGTTCGCAATTTCGGTGTTGAGCTCTGGCCAAATTGAGCAGGAGAGGCTGTGTACGTTGGAAGTTTTAGTAGGCTAAACAAGTTCCGAGCCCAAGTGTTTGTGGTTCGTTTGAGAGGTTACCAGTGGGAGATGAGGACCAGCAAGAGCTTTCAGGGCTGGCACCTTTAGTGTAGGAGCAATCGCTGGACGTTCGCAATTTCGGTGTTGAGCTCTGGGCAGATTGAGCAGGCGAGGCTGTGTACGTTGGAAGTTTTAGTAGGCTAAACAAGTTCAGAGCCCAAGTGTTTGTGGTTCGTTTGAGAGGTTACCAGTGGGAGATGAGGACCAGCAAGAGCTTTCAGGGCTGGCACCTTTAGCGTAGGAGCAATTGCTGGACGTTCGCAATTCCGGTGTTGAGCTCTGGCCAGATTGAGCAGGAGAGGCTGTGTACGTTGGAAGTTTTAGTAGGCTAAACAAGTTCCGAGCCCAAGTGTTTGTGGTTCGTTTGAGAGGTTACCAGTGGGAGATGAGGACCAGCAAGAGCTTTCAGGGCTGGCACCTTTAGTGTAGGAGCAATCGCTGGACGTTCGCAATTTCGGTGTTGAATTTTGGCCAGATTGAGCAGGAGAGGCTGTGTACGTTGGAAGTTTTAGTAGGCTAAACAAGTTCAGAGCCCAAGTGTTTGTGGTTCGTTTGAGAGGTTACCAGTGGGAGATGAGGACCAGCAAGAGCTTTCAGGGCTGGCACCTTTAGTGTAGGAGGAATTGCTGGACGTTCGCAATTCCGGTGTTGAGCTCTGGCCAGATTGAGCAGGAGAGGCTGTGTACGTTGGAAGTTTTAGTAGGCTAAACAAGTTCCGAGCCCAAGTGTTTGTGGTTCGTTTGAGAGGTTACCAGTGGGAGATGAGGACCAGCAAGAGCTTTCAGGGCTGGCACCTTTAGTGTAGGAGCAATCGCTGGACGTTCGCAATTTCGGTGTTGAATTTTGGCCAGATTGAGCAGGAGAGGCTGTGTACGTTGGAAGTTTTAGTAGGCTAAACAAGTTCAGAGCCCAAGTGTTTGTGGTTCGTTTGAGAGGTTACCAGTGGGAGATGAGGACCAGCAAGAGCTTTCAGGGCTGGCACCTTTAGTGTAGGAGCAATGGCTGGACATTCGCAATTTCGGTGTTGAGCTCTGGCCAGATTGAGCAGGAGAGGCTGTGTACGTTGGAAGTTTTAGTAGGCTAAACAAGTTCAGAGCCCAAGTGTTTGTGGTTCGTTTGAGAGGTTACCAGTGGGAGATGAGGACCAGCAAGAGCTTTCAGGGCTGGCACCTTTAGTGTAGGAGCAATCGCTGGACGTTCGCAATTTCGGTGTTGATCTCTGGCCAAATTGAGCAGGCGAGGGAGTGTACGTTGGAAGTTTTAGTAGGCTAAACAAGTTCCGAGCCCAAGTGTTTGTGGTTCGTTTGAGAGGTTACCAGTGGGAGATGAGGACCAGCAAGAGCTTTCAGGGCTGGCACCTTTAGTGTAGGAGCAATCCCTGGACGTTCGCAATTTCGGTGTTGAGCTCTGGCCAGATTGAGCAGGAGAGGCTGTGTACGTTGGAAGTTTTAGTAGGCTAAACAAGTTCAGAGCCCAAGTGTTTGTGGTTCGTTTGAGAGGTTACCAGTGGGAGATGAGGACCAGCAAGAGCTTTCAGGGCTGGCACCTTTAGTGTAGGAGCAATCCCTGGACGTTCGCAATTCCGGTGTTGAATTTTGGCCAGATTGAGCAGGCGAGGGAGTGTACGTTGGAAGTTTTAGTAGGCTAAACAAGTTCCGAGCCCAAGTGTTTGTGGTTCGTTTGAGAGGTTACCAGTGGGAGATGAGGACCAGCAAGAGCTTTCAGGGCTGGCACCTTTAGTGTAGGAGCAATTGCTGGACGTTCGCAATTCCGGTGTTGAGCTCTGGCCAGATTGAGCAGGAGAGGCTGTGTACGTTGGAAGTTTTAGTAGGCTAAACAAGTTCAGAGCCCAAGTGTTTGTGGTTCGTTTGAGAGGTTACCAGTGGGAGATGAGGACCAGCAAGAGCTTTCAGGGCTGGCACCTTTAGCGTAGGAGCAATTGCTGGACGTTCGCAATTCCGGTGTTGAGCTCTGGCCAGATTGAGCAGGAGAGGCTGTGTACGTTGGAAGTTTTAGTAGGCTAAACAAGTTCAGAGCCCAAGTGTTTGTGGTTCGTTTGAGAGGTTACCAGTGGGAGATGAGGACCAGCAAGAGCTTTCAGGGCTGGCACCTTTAGTGTAGGAGCAATCGCTGGACGTTCGCAATTCCGGTGTTGAGCTCTGGCCAGATTGAGCAGGAGAGGCTGTGTACGTTGGAAGTTTTAGTAGGCTAAACAAGTTCAGAGCCCAAGTGTTTGTGGTTCGTTTGAGAGGTTACCAGTGGGAGATGAGGACCAGCAAGAGCTTTCAGGGCTGGCACCTTTAGTGTAGGAGGAATTGCTGGACGTTCGCAATTCCGGTGTTGAGCTCTGGCCAGATTGAGCAGGAGAGGCTGTGTACGTTGGAAGTTTTAGTAGGCTAAACAAGTTCCGAGCCCAAGTGTTTGTGGTTCGTTTGAGAGGTTACCAGTGGGAGATGAGGACCAGCAAGAGCTTTCAGGGCTGGCACCTTTAGTGTAGGAGCAATCGCTGGACGTTCGCAATTTCGGTGTTGAATTTTGGCCAGATTGAGCAGGAGAGGCTGTGTACGTTGGAAGTTTTAGTAGGCTAAACAAGTTCAGAGCCCAAGTGTTTGTGGTTCGTTTGAGAGGTTACCAGTGGGAGATGAGGACCAGCAAGAGCTTTCAGGGCTGGCACCTTTAGTGTAGGAGCAATGGCTGGACATTCGCAATTTCGGTGTTGAGCTCTGGCCAGATTGAGCAGGAGAGGCTGTGTACGTTGGAAGTTTTAGTAGGCTAAACAAGTTCAGAGCCCAAGTGTTTGTGGTTCGTTTGAGAGGTTACCAGTGGGAGATGAGGACCAGCAAGAGCTTTCAGGGCTGGCACCTTTAGTGTAGGAGCAATCGCTGGACGTTCGCAATTTCGGTGTTGATCTCTGGCCAGATTGAGCAGGCGAGGGAGTGTACGTTGGAAGTTTTAGTAGGCTAAACAAGTTCCGAGCCCAAGTGTTTGTGGTTCGTTTGAGAGGTTACCAGTGGGAGATGAGGACCAGCAAGAGCTTTCAGGGCTGGCACCTTTAGTGTAGGAGCAATCCCTGGACGTTCGCAATTTCGGTGTTGAGCTCTGGCCAGATTGAGCAGGAGAGGCTGTGTACGTTGGAAGTTTTAGTAGGCTAAACAAGTTCAGAGCCCAAGTGTTTGTGGTTCGTTTGAGAGGTTACCAGTGGGAGATGAGGACCAGCAAGAGCTTTCAGGGCTGGCACCTTTAGTGTAGGAGCAATCCCTGGACGTTCGCAATTCCGGTGTTGAATTTTGGCCAGATTGAGCAGGCGAGGGAGTGTACGTTGGAAGTTTTAGTAGGCTAAACAAGTTCCGAGCCCAAGTGTTTGTGGTTCGTTTGAGAGGTTACCAGTGGGAGATGAGGACCAGCAAGAGCTTTCAGGGCTGGCACCTTTAGTGTAGGAGGAATTGCTGGACGTTCGCAATTCCGGTGTTGAGCTCTGGCCAGATTGAGCAGGAGAGGCTGTGTACGTTGGAAGTTTTAGTAGGCTAAACAAGTTCAGAGCCCAAGTGTTTGTGGTTCGTTTGAGAGGTTACCAGTGGGAGATGAGGACCAGCAAGAGCTTTCAGGGCTGGCACCTTTAGTGTAGGAGCAATGGCTGGACGTTCGCAATTTCGGTGTTGAATTTTGGCCAGATTGAGCAGGAGAGGCTGTGTACGTTGGAAGTTTTAGTAGGCTAAACAAGTTCAGAGCCCAAGTGTTTGTGGTTCGTTTGAGAGGTTACCAGTGGGAGATGAGGACCAGCAAGAGCTTTCAGGGCTGGCACCTTTAGTGTAGGAGCAATCGCTGGACGTTCGCAATTTCGGTGTTGAATTTTGGCCAGATTGAGCAGGCGAGGCTGTGTACGTTGGAAGTTTTAGTAGGCTAAACAAGTTCCGAGCCCAAGTGTTTGTGGTTCGTTTGAGAGGTTACCAGTGGGAGATGAGGACCAGCAAGAGCTTTCAGGGCTGGCACCTTTAGTGTAGGAGCAATCGCTGGACGTTCGCAATTTCGGTGTTGAATTTTGGCCAGATTGAGCAGGAGAGGCTGTGTACGTTGGAAGTTTTAGTAGGCTAAACAAGTTCAGAGCCCAAGTGTTTGTGGTTCGTTTGAGAGGTTACCAGTGGGAGATGAGGACCAGCAAGAGCTTTCAGGGCTGGCACCTTTAGTGTAGGAGCAATGGCTGGACATTCGCAATTTCGGTGTTGAGCTCTGGCCAGATTGAGCAGGAGAGGCTGTGTACGTTGGAAGTTTTAGTAGGCTAAACAAGTTCAGAGCCCAAGTGTTTGTGGTTCGTTTGAGAGGTTACCAGTGGGAGATGAGGACCAGCAAGAGCTTTCAGGGCTGGCACCTTTAGTGTAGGAGCAATCGCTGGACGTTCGCAATTTCGGTGTTGAATTTTGGCCAGATTGAGCAGGAGAGGCTGTGTACGTTGGAAGTTTTAGTAGGCTAAACAAGTTCAGAGCCCAAGTGTTTGTGGTTCGTTTGAGAGGTTACCAGTGGGAGATGAGGACCAGCAAGAGCTTTCAGGGCTGGCACCTTTAGTGTAGGAGCAATCCCTGGACGTTCGCAATTTCGGTGTTGAATTTTGGCCAGATTGAGCAGGAGAGGCTGTGTACGTTGGAAGTTTTAGTAGGCTAAACAAGTTCAGAGCCCAAGTGTTTGTGGTTCGTTTGAGAGGTTACCAGTGGGAGATGAGGACCAGCAAGAGCTTTCAGGGCTGGCACCTTTAGTGTAGGAGCAATCCCTGGACGTTCGCAATTCCGGTGTTGAATTTTGGCCAGATTGAGCAGGCGAGGGAGTGTACGTTGGAAGTTTTAGTAGGCTAAACAAGTTCCGAGCCCAAGTGTTTGTGGTTCGTTTGAGAGGTTACCAGTGGGAGATGAGGACCAGCAAGAGCTTTCAGGGCTGGCACCTTTAGTGTAGGAGGAATTGCTGGACGTTCGCAATTCCGGTGTTGAGCTCTGGCCAGATTGAGCAGGAGAGGCTGTGTACGTTGGAAGTTTTAGTAGGCTAAACAAGTTCCGAGCCCAAGTGTTTGTGGTTCGTTTGAGAGGTTACCAGTGGGAGATGAGGACCAGCAAGAGCTTTCAGGGCTGGCACCTTTAGTGTAGGAGCAATCGCTGGACGTTCGCAATTTCGGTGTTGAATTTTGGCCAGATTGAGCAGGAGAGGCTGTGTACGTTGGAAGTTTTAGTAGGCTAAACAAGTTCAGAGCCCAAGTGTTTGTGGTTCGTTTGAGAGGTTACCAGTGGGAGATGAGGACCAGCAAGAGCTTTCAGGGCTGGCACCTTTAGTGTAGGAGCAATCCCTGGACGTTCGCAATTTCGGTTTTGAATTTTGGCCAGATTGAGCAGGCGAGGCTGTGTACGTTGGAAGTTTTAGTAGGCTAAACAAGTTCCGAGCCCAAGTGTTTGTGGTTCGTTTGAGAGGTTACCAGTGGGAGATGAGGACCAGCAAGAGCTTTCAGGGCTGGCACCTTTAGTGTAGGAGCAATCCCTGGACGTTCGCAATTCCGGTGTTGAGCTCTGGCCAGATTGAGCAGGAGAGGCTGTGTACGTTGGAAGTTTTAGTAGGCTAAACAAGTTCAGAGCCCAAGTGTTTGTGGTTCGTTTGAGAGGTTACCAGTGGGAGATGAGGACCAGCAAGAGCTTTCAGGGCTGGCACCTTTAGTGTAGGAGCAATGGCTGGACGTTCGCAATTTCGGTGTTGAATTTTGGCCAGATTGAGCAGGAGAGGCTGTGTACGTTGGAAGTTTTAGTAGGCTAAACAAGTTCAGAGCCCAAGTGTTTGTGGTTCGTTTGAGAGGTTACCAGTGGGAGATGAGGACCAGCAAGAGCTTTCAGGGCTGGCACCTTTAGTGTAGGAGCAATGGCTGGACATTCGCAATTTCGGTGTTGAGCTCTGGCCAGATTGAGCAGGAGAGGCTGTGTACGTTGGAAGTTTTAGTAGGCTAAACAAGTTCCGAGCCCAAGTGTTTGTGGTTCGTTTGAGAGGTTACCAGTGGGAGATGAGGACCAGCAAGAGCTTTCAGGGCTGGCACCTTTAGTGTAGGAGCAATCGCTGGACGTTCGCAATTTCGGTGTTGAATTTTGGCCAGATTGAGCAGGAGAGGCTGTGTACGTTGGAAGTTTTAGTAGGCTAAACAAGTTCAGAGCCCAAGTGTTTGTGGTTCGTTTGAGAGGTTACCAGTGGGAGATGAGGACCAGCAAGAGCTTTCAGGGCTGGCACCTTTAGTGTAGGAGCAATCGCTGGACGTTCGCAATTTCGGTGTTGATCTCTGGCCAGATTGAGCAGGCGAGGGAGTGTACGTTGGAAGTTTTAGTAGGCTAAACAAGTTCAGAGCCCAAGTGTTTGTGGTTCGTTTGAGAGGTTACCAGTGGGAGATGAGGACCAGCAAGAGCTTTCAGGGCTGGCACCTTTAGTGTAGGAGCAATCCCTGGACGTTCGCAATTCCGGTGTTGAGCTCTGGCCAGATTGAGCAGGAGAGGCTGTGTACGTTGGAAGTTTTAGTAGGCTAAACAAGTTCAGAGCCCAAGTGTTTGTGGTTCGTTTGAGAGGTTACCAGTGGGAGATGAGGACCAGCAAGAGCTCTCAGGGCTGGCACCTTTAGTGTAGGAGCAATCCCTGGACGTTCGCAATTCCGGTGTTGAATTTTGGCCAGATTGAGCAGGCGAGGGAGTGTACGTTGGAAGTTTTAGTAGGCTAAACAAGTTCAGAGCCCAAGTGTTTGTGGTTCGTTTGAGAGGTTACCAGTGGGAGATGAGGACCAGCAAGAGCTTTCAGGGCTGGCACCTTTAGTGTAGGAGCAATCGCTGGACGTTCGCAATTTCGGTTTTGAATTTTGGCCAGATTGAGTAGGAGAGGCTGTGTACGTTGGAAGTTTTAGTAGGCTAAACAAGTTCAGAGCCCAAGTGTTTGTGGTTCGTTTGAGAGGTTACCAGTGGGAGATGAGGACCAGCAAGAGCTTTCAGGGCTGGCACCTTTAGTGTAGGAGCAATCGCTGGACGTTCGCAATTCCGGTGTTGAGCTCTGGCCAAATTGAGCAGGCGAGGGAGTGTACGTTGGAAGTTTTAGTAGGCTAAACAAGTTCAGAGCCCAAGTGTTTGTGGTTCGTTTGAGAGGTTACCAGTGGGAGATGAGGACCAGCAAGAGCTTTCAGGGCTGGCACCTTTAGTGTAGGAGCAATCGCTGGACGTTCGCAATTTCGGTGTTGAATTTTGGCCAGATTGAGCAGGCGAGGCTGTGTACGTTGGAAGTTTTAGTAGGCTAAACAAGTTCCGAGCCCAAGTGTTTGTGGTTCGTTTGAGAGGTTACCAGTGGGAGATGAGGACCAGCAAGAGCTTTCAGGGCTGGCACCTTTAGTGTAGGAGCAATCCCTGGACGTTCGCAATTTCGGTGTTGAGCTCTGGCCAAATTGAGCAGGCGAGGCTGTGTACGTTGGAAGTTTTAGTAGGCTAAACAAGTTCCGAGCCCAAGTGTTTGTGTTTCGTTTGAGAGGTTACCAGTGGGAGATGAGGACCAGCAAGAGCTTTCAGGGCTGGCACCTTTAGTGTAGGAGCAATCGCTGGACGTTCGCAATTTCGGTGTTGAGCTCTGGGCAGATTGAGCAGGCGAGGCTGTGTACGTTGGAAGTTTTAGTAGGCTAAACAAGTTCAGAGCCCAAGTGTTTGTGGTTCGTTTGAGAGGTTACCAGTGGGAGATGAGGACCAGCAAGAGCTTTCAGGGCTGGCACCTTTAGTGTAGGAGCAATCGCTGGACGTTCGCAATTTCGGTGTTGATCTCTGGCCAGATTGAGCAGGCGAGGGAGTGTACGTTGGAAGTTTTAGTAGGCTAAACAAGTTCAGAGCCCAAGTGTTTGTGGTTCGTTTGAGAGGTTACCAGTGGGAGATGAGGACCAGCAAGAGCTTTCAGGGCTGGCACCTTTAGTGTAGGAGCAATCGCTGGACGTTCGCAATTTCGGTATTGAATTTTGGCCAGATTGAGCAGGCGAGGCTGTGTACGTTGGAAGTTTTAGTAGGCTAAACAAGTTCAGAGCCCAAGTGTTTGTGGTTCGTTTGAGAGGTTACCAGTGGGAGATGAGGACCAGCAAGAGCTTTCAGGGCTGGCACCTTTAGTGTAGGAGCAATTGCTGGACGTTCGCAATTCCGGTGTTGATCTCTGGCCAGATTGAGCAGGCGAGGGAGTGTACGTTGGAAGTTTTAGTAGGCTAAACAAGTTCAGAGCCCAAGTGTTTGTGGTTCGTTTGAGAGGTTCCCAGTGGGAGATGAGGACCAGCAAGAGCTTTCAGGGCTGGCACCTTTAGTGTAGGAGCAATCCCTGGACGTTCGCAATTCCGGTGTTGAGCTCTGGCCAGATTGAGCAGGAGAGGCTGTGTACGTTGGAAGTTTTAGTAGGCTAAACAAGTTCAGAGCCCAAGTGTTTGTGGTTCGTTTGAGAGGTTACCAGTGGGAGATGAGGACCAGCAAGAGCTTTCAGGGCTGGCACCTTTAGTGTAGGAGCAATCGCTGGACGTTCGCAATTTCGGTGTTGAATTTTGGCCAGATTGAGCAGGAGAGGCTGTGTACGTTGGAAGTTTTAGTAGGCTAAACAAGTTCAGAGCCCAAGTGTTTGTGGTTCGTTTGAGAGGTTACCAGTGGGAGATGAGGACCAGCAAGAGCTTTCAGGGCTGGCACCTTTAGTGTAGGAGCAATCCCTGGACGTTCGCGAATTCGGTGTTGAATTTTGGCCAGATTGAGCAGGAGAGGCTGTGTACGTTGGAAGTTTTAGTAGGCTAAACAAGTTCAGAGCCCAAGTGTTTGTGGTTCGTTTGAGAGGTTACCAGTGGGAGATGAGGACCAGCAAGAGCTTTCAGGGCTGGCACCTTTAGTGTAGGAGCAATCCCTGGACGTTCGCAATTCCGGTGTTGAATTTTGGCCAGATTGAGCAGGCGAGGGAGTGTACGTTGGAAGTTTTAGTAGGCTAAACAAGTTCCGAGCCCAAGTGTTTGTGGTTCGTTTGAGAGGTTACCAGTGGGAGATGAGGACCAGCAAGAGCTTTCAGGGCTGGCACCTTTAGTGTAGGAGGAATTGCTGGACGTTCGCAATTCCGGTGTTGAGCTCTGGCCAGATTGAGCAGGAGAGGCTGTGTACGTTGGAAGTTTTAGTAGGCTAAACAAGTTCAGAGCCCAAGTGTTTGTGGTTCGTTTGAGAGGTTACCAGTGGGAGATGAGGACCAGCAAGAGCTTTCAGGGCTGGCACCTTTAGTGTAGGAGCAATCGCTGGACGTTCGCAATTTCGGTGTTGAATTTTGGCCAGATTGAGCAGGAGAGGCTGTGTACGTTGGAAGTTTTAGTAGGCTAAACAAGTTCAGAGCCCAAGTGTTTGTGGTTCGTTTGAGAGGTTACCAGTGGGAGATGAGGACCAGCAAGAGCTTTCAGGGCTGGCACCTTTAGTGTAGGAGCAATCCCTGGACGTTCGCAATTTCGGTTTTGAATTTTGGCCAGATTGAGCAGGCGAGGCTGTGTACGTTGGAAGTTTTAGTAGGCTAAACAAGTTCCGAGCCCAAGTGTTTGTGGTTCGTTTGAGAGGTTACCAGTGGGAGATGAGGACCAGCAAGACCTTTCAGGGCTGGCACCTTTAGTGTAGGAGCAATCCCTGGACGTTCGCAATTCCAGACTTGAGCTCTGGCCAAATTGAGCAGGAGAGGCTGTGTACGTTGGAAGTTTTAGTAGGCTAAACAAGTTCAGAGCCCAAGTGTTTGTGGTTCGTTTGAGAGGTTACCAGTGGGAGATGAGGACCAGCAAGAGCTTTCAGGGCTGGCACCTTTAGTGTAGGAGCAATCGCTGGACGTTCGCAATTTCGGTGTTGAATTTTGGCCAGATTGAGCAGGAGAGGCTGTGTACGTTGGAAGTTTTAGTAGGCTAAACAAGTTCAGAGCCCAAGTGTTTGTGGTTCGTTTGAGAGGTTACCAGTGGGAGATGAGGACCAGCAAGAGCTTTCAGGGCTGGCACCTTTAGTGTAGGAGCAATGGCTGGACATTCGCAATTTCGGTGTTGAGCTCTGGCCAGATTGAGCAGGAGAGGCTGTGTACGTTGGAAGTTTTAGTAGGCTAAACAAGTTCCGAGCCCAAGTGTTTGTGGTTCGTTTGAGAGGTTACCAGTGGGAGATGAGGACCAGCAAGAGCTTTCAGGGCTGGCACCTTTAGTGTAGGAGCAATCGCTGGACGTTCGCAATTTCGGTGTTGAATTTTGGCCAGATTGAGCAGGAGAGGCTGTGTACGTTGGAAGTTTTAGTAGGCTAAACAAGTTCAGAGCCCAAGTGTTTGTGGTTCGTTTGAGAGGTTACCAGTGGGAGATGAGGACCAGCAAGAGCTTTCAGGGCTGGCACCTTTAGTGTAGGAGCAATCGCTGGACGTTCGCAATTTCGGTGTTGATCTCTGGCCAGATTGAGCAGGCGAGGGAGTGTACGTTGGAAGTTTTAGTAGGCTAAACAAGTTCAGAGCCCAAGTGTTTGTGGTTCGTTTGAGAGGTTACCAGTGGGAGATGAGGACCAGCAAGAGCTTTCAGGGCTGGCACCTTTAGTGTAGGAGCAATCCCTGGACGTTCGCAATTCCGGTGTTGAGCTCTGGCCAGATTGAGCAGGAGAGGCTGTGTACGTTGGAAGTTTTAGTAGGCTAAACAAGTTCAGAGCCCAAGTGTTTGTGGTTCGTTTGAGAGGTTACCAGTGGGAGATGAGGACCAGCAAGAGCTCTCAGGGCTGGCACCTTTAGTGTAGGAGCAATCCCTGGACGTTCGCAATTCCGGTGTTGAATTTTGGCCAGATTGAGCAGGCGAGGGAGTGTACGTTGGAAGTTTTAGTAGGCTAAACAAGTTCCGAGCCCAAGTGTTTGTGGTTCGTTTGAGAGGTTACCAGTGGGAGATGAGGACCAGCAAGAGCTTTCAGGGCTGGCACCTTTAGTGTAGGAGCAATTGCTGGACGTTCGCAATTCCGGTGTTGAGCTCTGGCCAGATTGAGCAGGAGAGGCTGTGTACGTTGGAAGTTTTAGTAGGCTAAACAAGTTCAGAGCCCAAGTGTTTGTGGTTCGTTTGAGAGGTTACCAGTGGGAGATGAGGACCAGCAAGAGCTTTCAGGGCTGGCACCTTTAGTGTAGGAGCAATCGCTGGACGTTCGCAATTTCGGTGTTGAATTTTGGCCAGATTGAGCAGGAGAGGCTGTGTACGTTGGAAGTTTTAGTAGGCTAAACAAGTTCAGAGCCCAAGTGTTTGTGGTTCGTTTGAGAGGTTACCAGTGGGAGATGAGGACCAGCAAGAGCTTTCAGGGCTGGCACCTTTAGTGTAGGAGCAATCGCTGGACGTTCGCAATTTCGGTTTTGAATTTTGGCCAGATTGAGTAGGAGAGGCTGTGTACGTTGGAAGTTTTAGTAGGCTAAACAAGTTCAGAGCCCAAGTGTTTGTGGTTCGTTTGAGAGGTTACCAGTGGGAGATGAGGACCAGCAAGAGCTTTCAGGGCTGGCACCTTTAGTGTAGGAGCAATCGCTGGACGTTCGCAATTCCGGTGTTGAGCTCTGGCCAAATTGAGCAGGCGAGGGAGTGTACGTTGGAAGTTTTAGTAGGCTAAACAAGTTCAGAGCCCAAGTGTTTGTGGTTCGTTTGAGAGGTTACCAGTGGGAGATGAGGACCAGCAAGAGCTTTCAGGGCTGGCACCTTTAGTGTAGGAGCAATCGCTGGACGTTCGCAATTTCGGTGTTGAATTTTGGCCAGATTGAGCAGGCGAGGCTGTGTACGTTGGAAGTTTTAGTAGGCTAAACAAGTTCCGAGCCCAAGTGTTTGTGGTTCGTTTGAGAGGTTACCAGTGGGAGATGAGGACCAGCAAGAGCTTTCAGGGCTGGCACCTTTAGTGTAGGAGCAATCCCTGGACGTTCGCAATTTCGGTGTTGAGCTCTGGCCAAATTGAGCAGGAGAGGCTGTGTACGTTGGAAGTTTTAGTAGGCTAAACAAGTTCCGAGCCCAAGTGTTTGTGTTTCGTTTGAGAGGTTACCAGTGGGAGATGAGGACCAGCAAGAGCTTTCAGGGCTGGCACCTTTAGTGTAGGAGCAATCGCTGGACGTTCGCAATTTCGGTGTTGATCTCTGGCCAAATTGAGCAGGCGAGGCTGTGTACGTTGGAAGTTTTAGTAGGCTAAACAAGTTCAGAGCCCAAGTGTTTGTGGTTCGTTTGAGAGGTTACCAGTGGGAGATGAGGACCAGCAAGAGCTTTCAGGGCTGGCACCTTTAGTGTAGGAGCAATCGCTGGACGTTCGCAATTTCGGTGTTGATCTCTGGCCAGATTGAGCAGGCGAGGGAGTGTACGTTGGAAGTTTTAGTAGGCTAAACAAGTTCAGAGCCCAAGTGTTTGTGGTTCGTTTGAGAGGTTACCAGTGGGAGATGAGGACCAGCAAGAGCTTTCAGGGCTGGCACCTTTAGTGTAGGAGCAATCGCTGGACGTTCGCAATTTCGGTATTGAATTTTGGCCAGATTGAGCAGGCGAGGCTGTGTACGTTGGAAGTTTTAGTAGGCTAAACAAGTTCAGAGCCCAAGTGTTTGTGGTTCGTTTGAGAGGTTACCAGTGGGAGATGAGGACCAGCAAGAGCTTTCAGGGCTGGCACCTTTAGTGTAGGAGCAATCGCTGGACGTTCGCAATTTCGGTTTTGAATTTTGGCCAGATTGAGTAGGAGAGGCTGTGTACGTTGGAAGTTTTAGTAGGCTAAACAAGTTCAGAGCCCAAGTGTTTGTGGTTCGTTTGAGAGGTTACCAGTGGGAGATGAGGACCAGCAAGAGCTTTCAGGGCTGGCACCTTTAGTGTAGGAGCAATCCCTGGACGTTCGCAATTTCGGTGTTGAATTTTGGCCAGATTGAGCAGGAGAGGCTGTGTACGTTGGAAGTTTTAGTAGGCTAAACAAGTTCAGAGCCCAAGTGTTTGTGGTTCGTTTGAGAGGTTACCAGTGGGAGATGAGGACCAGCAAGAGCTTTCAGGGCTGGCACCTTTAGTGTAGGAGCAATCGCTGGACGTTCGCAATTTCGGTGTTGAGCTCTGGCCAGATTGAGCAGGAGAGGCTGTGTACGTTGGAAGTTTTAGTAGGCTAAACAAGTTCCGAGCCCAAGTGTTTGTGGTTCGTTTGAGAGGTTACCAGTGGGAGATGAGGACCAGCAAGAGCTTTCAGGGCTGGCACCTTTAGTGTAGGAGCAATCGCTGGACGTTCGCAATTTCGGTGTTGAATTTTGGCCAGATTGAGCAGGAGAGGCTGTGTACGTTGGAAGTTTTAGTAGGCTAAACAAGTTCAGAGCCCAAGTGTTTGTGGTTCGTTTGAGAGGTTACCAGTGGGAGATGAGGACCAGCAAGAGCTTTCAGGGCTGGCAGCTTTACTGTAGGAGCAATGGCTGGACATTCGCAATTTCGGTGTTGAGCTCTGGCCAGATTGAGCAGGAGAGGCTGTGTACGTTGGAAGTTTTAGTAGGCTAAACAAGTTCCGAGCCGAAGTGTTTGTGGTTCGTTTGAGAGGTTACCAGTGGGAGATGAGGACCAGCAAGAGCTTTCAGGGCTGGCACCTTTAGTGTAGGAGCAATCGCTGGACGTTCGCAATTTCGGTGTTGATCTCTGGCCAGATTGAGCAGGCGAGGGAGTGTACGTTGGAAGTTTTAGTAGGCTAAACAAGTTCAGAGCCCAAGTGTTTGTGGTTCGTTTGAGAGGTTACCAGTGGGAGATGAGGACCAGCAAGAGCTTTCAGGGCTGGCACCTTTAGTGTAGGAGCAATCCCTGGACGTTCGCAATTTCGGTGTTGAGCTCTGGCCAGATTGAGCAGGAGAGGCTGTGTACGTTGGAAGTTTTAGTAGGCTAAACAAGTTCCGAGCCCAAGTGTTTGTGGTTCGTTTGAGAGGTTACCAGTGGGAGATGAGGACCAGCAAGAGCTTTCAGGGCTGGCACCTTTAGTGTAGGAGCAATCCCTGGACGTTCGCAATTCCGGTGTTGAATTTTGGCCAGATTGAGCAGGCGAGGGAGTGTACGTTGGAAGTTTTAGTAGGCTAAACAAGTTCCGAGCCCAAGTGTTTGTGGTTCGTTTGAGAGGTTACCAGTGGGAGATGAGGACCAGCAAGAGCTTTCAGGGCTGGCACCTTTAGTGTAGGAGGAATTGCTGGACGTTCGCAATTCCGGTGTTGAGCTCTGGCCAGATTGAGCAGGAGAGGCTGTGTACGTTGGAAGTTTTAGTAGGCTAAACAAGTTCAGAGCCCAAGTGTTTGTGGTTCGTTTGAGAGGTTACCAGTGGGAGATGAGGACCAGCAAGAGCTTTCAGGGCTGGCACCTTTAGTGTAGGAGCAATCGCTGGACGTTCGCAATTTCGGTGTTGAATTTTGGCCAGATTGAGCAGGAGAGGCTGTGTACGTTGGAAGTTTTAGTAGGCTAAACAAGTTCCGAGCCCAAGTGTTTGTGGTTCGTTTGAGAGGTTACCAGTGGGAGATGAGGACCAGCAAGAGCTTTCAGGGCTGGCACCTTTAGTGTAGGAGCAATCGCTGGACGTTCGCAATTTCGGTTTTGAATTTTGGCCAGATTGTGTAGGAGAGGCTGTGTACGTTGGAAGTTTTAGTAGGCTAAACAAGTTCAGAGCCCAAGTGTTTGTGGTTCGTTTGAGAGGTTACCAGTGGGAGATGAGGACCAGCAAGAGCTTTCAGGGCTGGCACCTTTAGTGTAGGAGCAATCGCTGGACGTTCGCAATTTCGGTGTTGAGCTCTGGGTAATTGAGCAGGCGAGGGAGTGTACGTTGGAAGTTTTAGTAGGCTAAACAAGTTCAGAGCCCAAGTGTTTGTGGTTCGTTTGAGAGGTTACCAGTGGGAGATGAGGACCAGCAAGAGCTTTCAGGGCTGGCACCTTTAGTGTAGGAGCAATCGCTGGACGTTCGCAATTTCGGTTTTGAATTTTGGCCAGATTGAGCAGGCGAGGCTGTGTACGTTGGAAGTTTTAGTAGGCTAAACAAGTTCCGAGCCCAAGTGTTTGTGGTTCGTTTGAGAGGTTACCAGTGGGAGATGAGGACCAGCAAGAGCTTTCAGGGCTGGCACCTTTAGTGTAGGAGCAATCCCTGGACGTTCGCAATTCCAGACTTGAGCTCTGGCCAAATTGAGCAGGAGAGGCTGTGTACGTTGGAAGTTTAGTAGGCTAAACAAGTTCAGAGCCCAAGTGTTTGTGGTTCGTTTGAGAGGTTACCAGTGGGAGATGAGGACCAGCAAGAGCTTTCAGGGCTGGCACCTTTAGTGTAGGAGCAATCGCTGGACGTTCGCAATTTCGGTGTTGAATTTTGGCCAGATTGAGCAGGCGAGGCTGTGTACGTTGGAAGTTTTAGTAGGCTAAACAAGTTCCGAGCCCAAGTGTTTGTGGTTCGTTTGAGAGGTTACCAGTGGGAGATGAGGACCAGCAAGAGCTTTCAGGGCTGGCACCTTTAGTGTAGGAGCAATCGCTGGACGTTCGCAATTTCGGTGTTGAATTTTGGCCAGATTGAGCAGGAGAGGCTGTGTACGTGGAAGTTTTAGTAGGCTAAACAAGTTCAGAGCCCAAGTGTTTGTGGTTCGTTTGAGAGGTTACCAGTGGGAGATGAGGACCAGCAAGAGCTTTCAGGGCTGGCACCTTTAGTGTAGGAGCAATGGCTGGACATTCGCAATTTCGGTGTTGAGCTCTGGCCAGATTGAGCAGGAGAGGCTGTGTACGTTGGAAGTTTTAGTAGGCTAAACAAGTTCCGAGCCCAAGTGTTTGTGGTTCGTTTGAGAGGTTACCAGTGGGAGATGAGGACCAGCAAGAGCTTTCAGGGCTGGCACCTTTAGTGTAGGAGCAATCGCTGGACGTTCGCAATTTCGGTGTTGAATTTTGGCCAGATTGAGCAGGAGAGGCTGTGTACGTTGGAAGTTTTAGTAGGCTAAACAAGTTCAGAGCCCAAGTGTTTGTGGTTCGTTTGAGAGGTTACCAGTGGGAGATGAGGACCAGCAAGAGCTTTCAGGGCTGGCACCTTTAGTGTAGGAGCAATCGCTGGACGTTCGCAATTTCGGTTTTGAATTTTGGCCAGATTGAGTAGGAGAGGCTGTGTACGTTGGAAGTTTTAGTAGGCTAAACAAGTTCAGAGCCCAAGTGTTTGTGGTTCGTTTGAGAGGTTACCAGTGGGAGATGAGGACCAGCAAGAGCTTTCAGGGCTGGCACCTTTAGTGTAGGAGCAATCGCTGGACGTTCGCAATTTCGGTGTTGAGCTCTGGCCAAATTGAGCAGGCGAGGGAGTGTACGTTGGAAGTTTTAGTAGGCTAAACAAGTTCAGAGCCCAAGTGTTTGTGGTTCGTTTGAGAGGTTACCAGTGGGAGATGAGGACCAGCAAGAGCTTTCAGGGCTGGCACCTTTAGTGTAGGAGCAATCGCTGGACGTTCGCAATTTCGGTTTTGAATTTTGGCCAGATTGAGCAGGCGAGGCTGTGTACGTTGGAAGTTTTAGTAGGCTAAACAAGTTCCGAGCCCAAGTGTTTGTGGTTCGTTTGAGAGGTTACCAGTGGGAGATGAGGACCAGCAAGAGCTTTCAGGGCTGGCACCTTTAGTGTAGGAGCAATCGCTGGACGTTCGCAATTCCGGTGTTGAATTTTGGCCAGATTGAGCAGGAGAGGCTGTGTACGTTGGAAGTTTTAGTAGGCTAAACAAGTTCAGAGCCCAAGTGTTTGTGGTTCGTTTGAGAGGTTACCAGTGGGAGATGAGGACCAGCAAGAGCTTTCAGGCTGGCACCTTTAGTGTAGGAGCAATCGCTGGACGTTCGCAATTTCGGTGTTGATCTCTGGCCAGATTGAGCAGGCGAGGGAGTGTACGTTGGAAGTTTTAGTAGGCTAAACAAGTTCCGAGCCCAAGTGTTTGTGGTTCGTTTGAGAGGTTACCAGTGGGAGATGAGGACCAGCAAGAGCTTTCAGGGCTGGCACCTTTAGTGTAGGAGCAATCCCTGGACGTTCGCAATTTCGGTGTTGAGCTCTGGCCAGATTGAGCAGGAGAGGCTGTGTACGTTGGAAGTTTTAGTAGGCTAAACAAGTTCAGAGCCCAAGTGTTTGTGGTTCGTTTGAGAGGTTACCAGTGGGAGATGAGGACCAGCAAGAGCTTTCAGGGCTGGCACCTTTAGTGTAGGAGCAATCCCTGGACGTTCGCAATTCCGGTGTTGAATTTTGGCCAGATTGAGCAGGCGAGGGAGTGTACGTTGGAAGTTTTAGTAGGCTAAACAAGAGCCCAAGTGTTTGTGGTTCGTTTGAGAGGTTACCAGTGGGAGATGAGGACCAGCAAGAGCTTTCAGGGCTGGCACCTTTAGTGTAGGAGGAATTGCTGGACGTTCGCAATTCCGGTGTTGAGCTCTGGCCAGATTGAGCAGGAGAGGCTGTGTACGTTGGAAGTTTTAGTAGGCTAAACAAGTTCCGAGCCCAAGTGTTTGTGGTTCGTTTGAGAGGTTACCAGTGGGAGATGAGGACCAGCAAGAGCTTTCAGGGCTGGCACCTTTAGTGTAGGAGCAATCGCTGGACGTTCGCAATTTCGGTGTTGAATTTTGGCCAGATTGAGCAGGCGAGGCTGTGTACGTTGGAAGTTTTAGTAGGCTAAACAAGTTCCGAGCCCAAGTGTTTGTGGTTCGTTTGAGAGGTTACCAGTGGGAGATGAGGACCAGCAAGAGCTTTCAGGGCTGGCACCTTTAGTGTAGGAGCAATCGCTGGACGTTCGCAATTTCGGTGTTGATCTCTGGCCAGATTGAGCAGGCGAGGGAGTGTACGTTGGAAGTTTTAGTAGGCTAAACAAGTTCAGAGCCCAAGTGTTTGTGGTTCGTTTGAGAGGTTACCAGTGGGAGATGAGGACCAGCAAGAGCTTTCAGGGCTGGCACCTTTAGTGTAGGAGCAATCCCTGGACGTTCGCAATTTCGGTGTTGAGCTCTGGCCAGATTGAGCAGGAGAGGCTGTGTACGTTGGAAGTTTTAGTAGGCTAAACAAGTTCAGAGCCCAAGTGTTTGTGGTTCGTTTGAGAGGTTACCAGTGGGAGATGAGGACCAGCAAGAGCTTTCAGGGCTGGCACCTTTAGTGTAGGAGCAATCCCTGGACGTTCGCAATTCCGGTGTTGAATTTTGGCCAGATTGAGCAGGCGAGGGAGTGTACGTTGGAAGTTTTAGTAGGCTAAACAAGTTCCGAGCCCAAGTGTTTGTGGTTCGTTTGAGAGGTTACCAGTGGGAGATGAGGACCAGCAAGAGCTTTCAGGGCTGGCACCTTTAGTGTAGGAGGAATTGCTGGACGTTCGCAATTCCGGTGTTGAGCTCTGGCCAGATTGAGCAGGAGAGGCTGTGTACGTTGGAAGTTTTAGTAGGCTAAACAAGTTCAGAGCCCAAGTGTTTGTGGTTCGTTTGAGAGGTTACCAGTGGGAGATGAGGACCAGCAAGAGCTTTCAGGGCTGGCACCTTTAGTGTAGGAGCAATCGCTGGACGTTCGCAATTTCGGTGTTGAATTTTGGCCAGATTGAGCAGGAGAGGCTGTGTACGTTGGAAGTTTTAGTAGGCTAAACAAGTTCAGAGCCCAAGTGTTTGTGGTTCGTTTGAGAGGTTACCAGTGGGAGATGAGGACCAGCAAGAGCTTTCAGGGCTGGCACCTTTAGTGTAGGAGCAATCGCTGGACGTTCGCAATTTCGGTTTTGAATTTTGGCCAGATTGAGTAGGAGAGGCTGTGTACGTTGGAAGTTTTAGTAGGCTAAACAAGTTCAGAGCCCAAGTGTTTGTGGTTCGTTTGAGAGGTTACCAGTGGGAGATGAGGACCAGCAAGAGCTTTCAGGGCTGGCACCTTTAGTGTAGGAGCAATCGCTGGACGTTCGCAGTTTCGGTGTTGAGCTCTGGCCAAATTGAGCAGGCGAGGGAGTGTACGTTGGAAGTTTTAGTAGGCTAAACAAGTTCAGAGCCCAAGTGTTTGTGGTTCGTTTGAGAGGTTACCAGTGGGAGATGAGGACCAGCAAGAGCTTTCAGGGCTGGCACCTTTAGTGTAGGAGCAATCGCTGGACGTTCGCAATTTCGGTTTTGAATTTTGGCCAGATTGAGCAGGAGAGGCTGTGTACGTTGGAAGTTTTAGTAGGCTAAACAAGTTCCGAGCCCAAGTGTTTGTGGTTCGTTTGAGAGGTTACCAGTGGGAGATGAGGACCAGCAAGAGCTTTCAGGGCTGGCACCTTTAGTGTAGGAGCAATCCCTGGACGTTCGCAATTCCAGACTTGAGCTCTGGCCAAATTGAGCAGGAGAGGCTGTGTACGTTGGAAGTTTTAGTAGGCTAAACAAGTTCAGAGCCCAAGTGTTTGTGGTTCGTTTGAGAGGTTACCAGTGGGAGATGAGGACCAGCAAGAGCTTTCAGGGCTGGCACCTTTAGTGTAGGAGCAATCGCTGGACGTTCGCAATTTCGGTGTTGAATTTTGGCCAGATTGAGCAGGCGAGGCTGTGTACGTTGGAAGTTTTAGTAGGCTAAACAAGTTCCGAGCCCAAGTGTTTGTGGTTCGTTTGAGAGGTTACCAGTGGGAGATGAGGACCAGCAAGAGCTTTCAGGGCTGGCACCTTTAGTGTAGGAGCAATCGCTGGACGTTCGCAATTTCGGTGTTGAATTTTGGCCAGATTGAGCAGGAGAGGCTGTGTACGTTGGAAGTTTTAGTAGGCTAAACAAGTTCAGAGCCCAAGTGTTTGTGGTTCGTTTGAGAGGTTACCAGTGGGAGATGAGGACCAGCAAGAGCTTTCAGGGCTGGCACCTTTAGTGTAGGAGCAATGGCTGGACATTCGCAATTTCGGTGTTGAGCTCTGGCCAGATTGAGCAGGAGAGGCTGTGTACGTTGGAAGTTTTAGTAGGCTAAAGAAGTTCAGAGCCCAAGTGTTTGTGGTTCGTTTGAGAGGTTACCAGTGGGAGATGAGGACCAGCAAGAGCTTTCAGGGCTGGCACCTTTAGTGTAGGAGCAATCGCTGGACGTTCGCAATTTCGGTGTTGAATTTTGGCCAGATTGAGCAGGAGAGGCTGTGTACGTTGGAAGTTTTAGTAGGCTAAACAAGTTCAGAGCCCAAGTGTTTGTGGTTCGTTTGAGAGGTTACCAGTGGGAGATGAGGACCAGCAAGAGCTTTCAGGGCTGGCACCTTTAGTGTAGGAGCAATCGCTGGACGTTCGCAATTTCGGTGTTGATCTCTGGCCAGATTGAGCAGGCGAGGGAGTGTACGTTGGAAGTTTTAGTAGGCTAAACAAGTTCAGAGCCCAAGTGTTTGTGGTTCGTTTGAGAGGTTACCAGTGGGAGATGAGGACCAGCAAGAGCTTTCAGGGCTGGCACCTTTAGTGTAGGAGCAATCCCTGGACGTTAGCAATTTCGGTGTTGAGCTCTGGCCAGATTGAGCAGGAGAGGCTGTGTACGTTGGAAGTTTTAGTAGGCTAAACAAGTTCAGAGCCAAGTGTTTGTGGTTCGTTTGAGAGGTTACCAGTGGGAGATGAGGACCAGCAAGAGCTCTCAGGGCTGGCACCTTTAGTGTAGGAGCAATCGCTGGACGTTCGCAATTCCGGTGTTGAATTTTGGCCAGATTGAGCAGGCGAGGGAGTGTACGTTGGAAGTTTTAGTAGGCTAAACAAGTTCAGAGCCCAAGTGTTTGTGGTTCGTTTGAGAGGTTACCAGTGGGAGATGAGGACCAGCAAGAGCTTTCAGGGCTGGCACCTTTAGTGTAGGAGCAATTGCTGGACGTTCGCAATTCCGGTGTTGAGCTCTGGCCAGATTGAGCAGGAGAGGCTGTGTACGTTGGAAGTTTTAGTAGGCTAAACAAGTTCAGAGCCCAAGTGTTTGTGGTTCGTTTGAGAGGTTACCAGTGGGAGATGAGGACCAGCAAGAGCTTTCAGGGCTGGCACCTTTAGTGTAGGAGCAATCGCTGTGACGTTCGCAGTTTCGGTGTTGAATTTTGGCCAGATTGAGCAGGCGAGGCTGTGTTACGTTGAAGTTTTAGTAGGCTAAACAAAGTTCCGAGCCCAAGTGTTTGTGGTTCGTTTGAGAGGTTACCAGTGGGAGATGAGGACCAGCAAGAGCTTTCAGGGCTGGCACCTTTAGTGTAGGAGCAATCCCTGGACGTTCGCAATTTCGGTGTTGAGCTCTGGCCAAATTGAGCAGGAGAGGCTGTGTACGTTGAGAGTTTTAGTAGGCTAAACAAGTTCAGAGCCCAAGTGTTTGTGGTTCGTTTGAGAGGTTACCAGTGGGAGATGAGGACCAGCAAGAGCTTTCAGGGCTGGCACACCTTTAGTGTAGGAGCAATCGCTGGACGTTCGCAATTTCGGTGTTGAGCTCTGGGCAGATTGAGCAGGCGAGGCTGTGTACGTTGGAAGTTTTAGTAGGCTAAACAAGTTCAGAGCCCAAGTGTTTGTGGTTCGTTTGAGAGGTTACCAGTGGGAGATGAGGACCAGCAAGAGCTTTCAGGGCTGGCACCTTTTAGTGTAGGAGCAATCGCTGGACGTTCGCAATTTCGGTGTTGATCTCTGGCCAGATTGAGCAGGCGAGGGAGTGTACGTTGGAAGTTTTAGTAGGCTAAACAAGTTCCGAGCCCAAGTGTTTGTGGTTCGTTTTGAGAGGTTACCAGTGGGAGATGAGGACCCAGCAAGAGCTTTCAGGGCTGGCACCTTTAGTGTAGGAGGAATTGCTGGACGTTCGCAATTTCAGGTGTTGAGCTCTGGCCAGATTGAGCAGGAGAGGCTGTGTTACGTTGGAAGTTTTAGTAGGCTAAACAAGTTCCGAGCCCCAAGTGTTTGTGGTTCGTTTGAGAGGTTACCAGTGGGAGATGAGGACCAGCAAGAGCTTTCAGGGCTGGCACCTTTAGTGTAGGAGCAATCGCTGGACGTTCGCAATTTCAGGTGTTGAATTTTTGGCCAGATTGAGCAGGAGAGGCTGTGTACGTTGGAAGTTTTAGTAGGCTAAACAAGTTCAGAGCCCAAGTGTTTGTGGTTCGTTTGAGAGGTTACCAGTGGGAGATGAGGACCAGCAAGAGCTTTCAGGGCTGGCACCTTTAGTGTAGGAGCAATCGCTGGACGTTCGCAATTTCGGTTTTGAATTTTGGCCAGATTGAGTAGGAGAGGCTGTGTACGTTGGAAGTTTTAGTAGGCTAAACAAGTTCAGAGCCCAAGTGTTTGTGGTTCGTTTGAGAGGTTACCAGTGGGAGATGAGGACCAGCAAGAGCTTTCAGGGCTGGCACCTTTAGTGTAGGAGCAATCGCTGGACGTTCGCAATTTCGGTGTTGAGCTCTGGCCAAATTGAGCAGGCGAGGGAGTGTACGTTGGAAGTTTTAGTAGGCTAAACAAGTTCAGAGCCCAAGTGTTTGTGGTTCGTTTGAGAGGTTACCAGTGGGAGATGAGGACCAGCAAGAGCTTTCAGGGCTGGCACCTTTAGTGTAGGAGCAATCGCTGGACGTTCGCAAATTTCGGTTTTGAATTTTTGGCCAGATTGAGCAGGAGAGGCTGTGTACGTTGGAAGTTTTAGTAGGCTAAACAAGTTCCGAGCCCAAGTGTTTGTGGTTCGTTTGAGAGGTTACCAGTGGGAGATGAGGACCAGCAAGAGCTTTCAGGGCTGGCACCTTTAGTGTAGGAGCAATCCTGGACGTTCGCAATTCCCAGTGTTGAGCTCTGGCCAGATTGAGCAGGAGGGCTGTGTACGTTGGAAGTTTTAGTAGGCTAAACAAGTTCAGAGCCCCAAGTGTTTGTGGTTCGTTTGAGAGGTTACCAGTGGGAGATGAGGACCAGCAAGAGCTTTCAGGGCTGGCACCTTTAGTGTAGGAGCAATCGCTGGACGTTCGCAATTTCGGTGTTGAATTTTGGCCAGATTGAGCAGGCGAGGCTGTGTACGTTGGAAGTTTTAGTAGGCTAAACAAGTTCAGAGCCCAAGTGTTTGTGGTTTCGTTTGAGAGGTTACCAGTGGGAGATGAGGACCAGCAAGAGCTTTCAGGGCTGGCACCTTTAGTGTAGGAGCAATCGCTGGACGTTCGCAATTTCGGTCTTGATCTCTGGCCAGATTGAGCAGCGAGGGAGTGTACGTTGGAAGTTTTAGTAGGCTAAACAAGTTCAGAGCCCAAGTGTTTGTGGTTCGTTTGAGAGGTTACCAGTGGGAGATGAGGACCAGCAAGAGCTTTCAGGGCTGGCACCTTTAGTGTAGGAGCAATCCCTGGACGTTAGCAATTTCGGTGTTGAGCTCTGGGCCAGATTGAGCAGGAGAGGCTGTGTACGTTGGAAGTTTTAGTAGGCTAAACAAGTTCAGAGCCCAAGTGTTTGTGGTTCGTTTGAGAGGTTACCAGTGGGAGATGAGGACCAGCAAGAGCTCTCAGGGCTGGCACCTTTAGTGTAGGAGCAATCGCTGGGACGTTCGCAATTCGGTGTTGAATTTTGGCCAGATTGAGCAGGCGAGGGAGTGTTACGTTGGAAGTTTTAGTAGGCTAAACAAGTTCAAGAGCCCAAGTGTTTGTGGTTCGTTTGAGAGGTTACCAGTGGGAGATGAGGGACCAGCAAGAGCTTTCAGGGCTGGCACCTTTAGTGTAGGAGCAATTGCTGGACGTTCGCAATTCCGGTGTTGAGCTCTGGCCAGATTGAGCAGGAGAGGCTGTGTACGTTGGAAGTTTTAGTAGGCTAAACAAGTTCAGAGCCCAAGTGTTTGTGGTTCGTTTGAGAGGTTACCAGTGGGAGATGAGGACCAGCAAGAGCTTTCAGGGCTGGCACCTTTAGTGTAGGAGCAATCGCTGGACGTTCGCAGTTTCGGTGTTGAATTTTGGCCAGATTGAGCAGGCGAGGCTGTGTACGTTGGAAGTTTTAGTAGGCTAAACAAGTTCCGAGCCCAAGTGTTTGTGGTTCGTTTGAGAGGTTACCAGTGGGAGATGAGGACCAGCAAGAGCTTTCAGGGCTGGCACCTTTAGTGTAGGAGCAATCCCTGGACGTTCGCAATTTCGGTGTTGAGCTCTGGCCAAATTGAGCAGGAGAGGGCTGTGTACGTTGGAAGTTTTAGTAGGCTAAACAAGTTCAGAGCCCAAGTGTTTGTGGTTTCGTTTGAGAGGTTACCAGTGGGAGATGAGGACCAGCAAGAGCTTTCAGGGCTGGCACCTTTAGTGTAGGAGCAATCGCTGGACGTTCGCAATTTCGGTGTTGAGCTCTGGGCAGATTGAGCAGGCGAGGCTGTGTACGTTGGAAGTTTTAGTAGGCTAAACAAAGTTCAGAGCCCAAGTGTTTGTGGTTCGTTTTGAGAGGTTACCAGTGGGAGATGAGGACCAGCAAGAGCTTTCAGGGCTGGCACCTTTAGTGTAGGAGCAATCGCTGGACGTTCGCAATTTCGGTGTTGATCTCTGGCCAGATTGAGCAGGCGAGGGAGTGTACGTTGGAAGTTTTAGTAGGCTAAACAAGTTCAGAGCCCAAGTGTTTGTGGTTCGTTTGAGAGGTTACCAGTGGGAGATGAGGACCAGCAAGAGCTTTCAGGGCTGGCACCTTTAGTGTAGGAGCAATCGCTGGAACGTTCGCAATTTCGGTGTTGATTTTTGGCCAGATTGAGCAGGAGAGGCTGTGTACGTTGGAAGTTTTAGTAGGCTAAACAAGTTCAGAGCCCAAGTGTTTGTGGTTCGTTTGAGAGGTTACCAGTGGGAGATGAGGACCAGCAAGAGCTTTCAGGCTGGCACCTTTAGTGTAGGAGCATTGGCTGGAGACATTCGCAATTTCGGTGTTGAGCTCTGGCCAGATTGAGCAGGAGAGGCTGTGTACGTTGGAAGTTTTAGTAGGCCTAAAACAAGTTCCGATCCCAAGTGTTTGTGGTTCGTTTGAGAGGTTACCAGTGGGAGATGAGGACCAGCAAGAGCTTTCAGGGCTGGCACCTTTAGTGTAGGAGCAATCGCTGGACGTTCGCAATTTCGGTGTTGAATTTTGGCCAGATTGAGCAGGAGAGGCTGTGTACGTTGGAAGTTTTAGTAGGCTAAACAAGTTCAGAGCCCAAGTGTTTGTGGTTCGTTTGAGAGGTTACCAGTGGGAGATGAGGACCAGCAAGAGCTTTCAGGGCTGGCACCTTTAGTGTAGGAGCAATCGCTGGACGTTCGCAATTATCGGTGTTGATCTCTGGCCAGATTGAGCAGGCGAGGGAGTGTACGTTGGAAGTTTTAGTAGGCTAAACAAGTTCAGAGCCCAAGTGTTTGTGGTTCGTTTGAGAGGTTACCAGTGGGAGATGAGGACCAGCAAGAGCTTTCAGGGCTGGCACCTTTAGTGTAGGAGCAATCCCTGGACGTTAGCAATTTCGGTGTTGAGCTCTGGCCAGATTGAGCAGGAGAGGCTGTGTACGTTGGAAGTTTTAGTAGGCTAAACAAGTTCAGAGCCCAAGTGTTTGTGGTTCGTTTGAGAGGTTACCAGTGGGAGATGAGGACCAGCAAGAGCTCTCAGGGCTGGCACCTTTAGTGTAGGAGCAATCGCTGGACGTTCGCAATTCCGGTGTTGAATTTTGGCCAGATTGAGCAGGCGAGGGAGTGTACGTTGGAAGTTTTAGTAGGCTAAACAAGTTCAGAGCCCAAGTGTTTGTGGTTCGTTTGAGAGGTTACCAGTGGGAGATGAGGACCAGCAAGAGCTTTCAGGGCTGGCACCTTTAGTGTAGGAGCAATTGCTGGACGTTCGCAATTCCGGTGTTGAGCTCTGGCCAGATTGAGCAGGAGAGGCTGTGTACGTTGGAAGTTTTAGTAGGCTAAACAAGTTCAGAGCCCAAGTGTTTGTGGTTCGTTTGAGAGGTTACCAGTGGGAGATGAGGACCAGCAAGAGCTTTCAGGGCTGGCACCTTTAGTGTAGGAGCAATCGCTGGACGTTCGCAGTTTCGGTGTTGAATTTTGGCCAGATTGAGCAGGCGAGGCTGTGTACGTTGGAAGTTTTAGTAGGCTAAACAAGTTCCGAGCCCAAGTGTTTGTGGTTCGTTTGAGAGGTTACCAGTGGGAGATGAGGACCAGCAAGAGCTTTCATGGGCTGGCACCTTTAGTGTAGGAGCAATCCCTGGACGTTCGCAATTTCGGTGTTGAGCTTCTGGCCAAATTGAGCAGGAGAGGCTGTGTACGTTGGAAGTTTTAGTAGGCTAAACAAGTTCAGAGCCCAAGTGTTTGTGGTTCGTTTGAGAGGTTACCAGTGGGAGATGAGGACCAGCAAGAGCTTTCAGGGCTGGCACCTTTAGTGTAGGAGCAATCGCTGGACGTTCGCAATTTCGGTGTTGAGCTCTGGGCAGATTGAGCAGGCGAGGCTGTGTACGTTGGAAGTTTTAGTAGGCTAAACAAGTTCAGAGCCCAAGTGTTTGTGGTTCGTTTGAGAGGTTACCAGTGGGAGATGAGGACCAGCAAGAGCTTTCAGGGCTGGCACCTTTAGTGTAGGAGCAATCGCTGGACGTTCGCAATTTCGGTGTTGATCTCTGGCCAGATTGAGCAGGCGAGGGAGTGTACGTTGGAAGTTTTAGTAGGCTAAACAAGTTCCGAGCCCAAGTGTTTGTGGTTCGTTTGAGAGGTTACCAGTGGGAGATGAGGACCAGCAAGAGCTTTCAGGGCTGGCACCTTTAGTGTAGGAGGAATTGCTGGACGTTCGCAATTCCGGTGTTGAGCTCTGGCCAGATTGAGCAGGAGAGGCTGTGTACGTTGGAAGTTTTAGTAGGCTAAACAAGTTCCGAGCCCAAGTGTTTGTGGTTCGTTTGAGAGGTTACCAGTGGGAGATGAGGACCAAGCAAGAGCTTTCAGGGCTGGCACCTTTAGTGTAGGAGCAATCGCTGGACGTTCGCAATTTCGGTGTTGAATTTTGGCCAGATTGAGCAGGAGAGGCTGTGTACGTTGGAAGTTTTAGTAGGCTAAACAAGTTCAGAGCCCAAGTGTTTGTGTGGTTCGTTTGAGAGGTTACCAGTGGGAGATGAGGACCAGCAAGAGCTTTCAGGGCTGGCACCTTTAGTGTAGGAGCAATCGCTGGACGTTCGCAATTTCGGTTTTGAATTTTGGCCAGATTGAGTAGGAGAGGCTGTGTACGTTGGAAGTTTTAGTAGGCTAAAACAAGTTCAGAGCCCAAGTGTTTGTGGTTCGTTTGAGAGAGGTTACCAGTGGGAGATGAGGACCAGCAAGAGCTTTCAGGGCTGGCACCTTTAGTGTAGGAGCAATCGCTGGACGTTCGCAATTTCGGTGTTGAGCTCTGGCCAAATTGAGCAGGCGAAGGGGGAGTGTACGTTGGAAGTTTTAGTAGGCTAAACAAGTTCAGAGCCCAAGTGTTTGTGGTTCGTTTGAGAGGTTACCAGTGGGGAGATGAGGACCAGCAAGAGCTTTCAGGGCTGGCACCTTTAGTGTAGGAGCAATCCCTGGACGTTCGCAATTCCAGACTTGAGCTCTGGCCAAATTGAGCAGGAGAGGCTGTGTACGTTGGAAGTTTTAGTAGGCTAAACAAGTTCAGAGCCCAAGTTGTTTGTGGTTCGTTTGAGAGGTTACCAGTGGGAGATGAGGACCAGCAAGAGCTTTCAGGGCTGGCACCTTTAGTGTAGGAGCAATCGCTGGACGTTCGCAATTTCGGTGTTGAATTTTGGCCAGATTGAGCAGGCGAGGCTGTGTACGTTGGAAGTTTTAGTAGGCTAAACAAGTTCAGAGCCCAAGTGTTTGTGGTTCGTTTGAGAGGTTACCAGTGGGAGATGAGGACCAGCAAGAGCTTTCAGGGCTGGCACCTTTAGTGTAGGAGCAATCGCTGGACGTTCGCAATTTCGGTCTTGATCTCTGGCCAGATTGAGCAGGCGAGGGAGTGTACGTTGGAAGTTTTAGTAGGCTAAACAAGTTCAGAGCCCAAGTGTTTGTGGTTCGTTTGAGAGGTTACCAGTGGGAGATGAGGACCAGCAAGAGCTTTCAGGGCTGGCACCTTTAGTGTAGGAGCAATCCCTGACGTTTAGCAATTTCGGTGTTGAGCTCTGGCCAGATTGAGCAGGAGAGGCTGTGTACGTTGGAAGTTTTAGTAGGCTAAACAAGTTCAGAGCCCAAGTGTTTGTGGTTCGTTTGAGAGGTTACCAGTGGGAGATGAGGACCAGCAAGAGCTCTCAGGGCTGGCACCTTTAGTGTAGGAGCAATCGCTGGACGTTCGCAATTCCGGTGTTGAATTTTGGGCCAGATTGAGCAGGCGAGGGAGTGTACGTTGGAAGTTTTAGTAGGCTAAACAAGTTCAGAGCCCAAGTGTTTGTGGTTCGTTTGAGAGGTTACCAGTGGGAGATGAGGACCAGCAAGAGCTTTCAGGGCTGGCACCTTTAGTGTAGGAGCAATTGCTGGACGTTCGCAATTCCGGTGTTGAGCTCTGGCCAGATTGAGCAGGAGAGGCTGTGTACGTTGGAAGTTTTAGTAGGCTAAACAAGTTCAGAGCCCAAGTGTTTGTGGTTCGTTTGAGAGGTTACCAGTGGGAGATGAGGACCAGCAAGAGCTTTCAGGGCTGGCACCTTTAGTGTAGGAGCAATCGCTGGACGTTCGCAGTTTCGGTGTTGAATTTTGGCCAGATTGAGCAGGCGAGGCTGTGTACGTTGGAAGTTTTAGTAGGCTAAACAAGTTCCGAGCCCAAGTGTTTGTGGTTCGTTTGAGAGGTTACCAGTGGGAGATGAGGACCAGCAAGAGCTTTCAGGGCTGGCACCTTTAGTGTAGGAGCAATCCTGGACGTTCGCAATTTCGGTGTTGAGCTCTGGCCAAATTGAGCAGGAGAGGCTGTGTACGTTGGAAGTTTTAGTAGGCTAAACAAGTTCAGAGCCCAAGTGTTTGTGGTTCGTTTGAGAGGTTACCAGTGGGAGATGAGGACCAGCAAGAGCTTTCAGGGCTGGCACCTTTAGTGTAGGAGCAATCGCTGGACGTTCGCAATTTCGGTGTTGAGCTCTGGGCAGATTGAGCAGGCGAGGCTGTGTACGTTGGAAGTTTTAGTAGGCTAAACAAGTTCAGAGCCCAAGTGTTTGTGGTTCGTTTGAGAGGTTACCAGTGGGAGATGAGGACCAGCAAGAGCTTTCAGGGCTGGCACCTTTAGTGTAGGAGCAATCGCTGGACGTTCGCAATTTCGGTGTTGATCTCTGGCCAGATTGAGCAGGCGAGGGAGTGTACGTTGGAAGTTTTAGTAGGCTAAACAAGTTCCGAGCCCAAGTGTTTGTGGTTCGTTTGAGAGGTTACCAGTGGGAGATGAGGACCAGCAAGAGCTTTCAGGGCTGGCACCTTTAGTGTAGGAGGAATTGCTGGACGTTCGCAATTCCGGTGTTGAGCTCTGGCCAGATTGAGCAGGAGAGGCTGTGTACGTTGGAAGTTTTAGTAGGCTAAACAAGTTCCGAGCCCAAGTGTTTGTGGTTCGTTTGAGAGGTTACCAGTGGGAGATGAGGACCAGCAAGAGCTTTCAGGGCTGGCACCTTTAGTGTAGGAGCAATCGCTGGACGTTCGCAATTTCGGTGTTGAATTTTGGCCAGATTGAGCAGGAGAGGCTGTGTACGTTGGAAGTTTTAGTAGGCTAAACAAGTTCAGAGCCCAAGTGTTTGTGGTTCGTTTGAGAGGTTACCAGTGGGAGATGAGGACCAGCAAGAGCTTTCAGGGCTGGCACCTTTAGTGTAGGAGCAATCGCTGGACGTTCGCAATTTCGGTTTTGAATTTTGGCCAGATTGAGTAGGAGAGGCTGTGTACGTTGGAAGTTTTAGTAGGCTAAACAAGTTCAGAGCCCAAGTGTTTGTGGTTCGTTTGAGAGGTTACCAGTGGGAGATGAGGACCAGCAAGAGCTTTCAGGGCTGGCACCTTTAGTGTAGGAGCAATCGCTGGACGTTCGCAATTTCGGTGTTGAGCTCTGGCCAAATTGAGCAGGCGAGGGAGTGTACGTTGGAAGTTTTAGTAGGCTAAACAAGTTCAGAGCCCAAGTGTTTGTGGTTCGTTTGAGAGGTTACCAGTGGGAGATGAGGACCAGCAAGAGCTTTCAGGGCTGGCACCTTTAGTGTAGGAGCAATCGCTGGACGTTCGCAATTTCGGTTTTGAATTTTGGCCAGATTGAGCAGGAGAGGCTGTGTACGTTGGAAGTTTTAGTAGGCTAAACAAGTTCCGAGCCCAAGTGTTTGTGGTTCGTTTGAGAGGTTACCAGTGGGAGATGAGGACCAGCAAGAGCTTTCAGGGCTGGCACCTTTAGTGTAGGAGCAATCCCTGGACGTTCGCAATTCCAGACTTGAGCTCTGGCCAAATTGAGCAGGAGAGGCTGTGTACGTTGGAAGTTTTAGTAGGCTAAACAAGTTCAGAGCCCAAGTGTTTGTGGTTCGTTTGAGAGGTTACCAGTGGGAGATGAGGACCAGCAAGAGCTTTCAGGGCTGGCACCTTTAGTGTAGGAGCAATCGCTGGACGTTCGCAATTTCGGTGTTGAATTTTGGCCAGATTGAGCAGGCGAGGCTGTGTACGTTGGAAGTTTTAGTAGGCTAAACAAGTTCCGAGCCCAAGTGTTTGTGGTTCGTTTGAGAGGTTACCAGTGGGAGATGAGGACCAGCAAGAGCTTTCAGGGCTGGCACCTTTAGTGTAGGAGCAATCGCTGGACGTTCGCAATTTCGGTGTTGAATTTTGGCCAGATTGAGCAGGAGAGGCTGTGTACGTTGGAAGTTTTAGTAGGCTAAACAAGTTCAGAGCCCAAGTGTTTGTGGTTCGTTTGAGAGGTTACCAGTGGGAGATGAGGACCAGCAAGAGCTTTCAGGGCTGGCACCTTTAGTGTAGGAGCAATGGCTGGACATTCGCAATTTCGGTGTTGAGCTCTGGCCAGATTGAGCAGGAGAGGCTGTGTACGTTGGAAGTTTTAGTAGGCTAAACAAGTTCCGAGCCCAAGTGTTTGTGGTTCGTTTGAGAGGTTACCAGTGGGAGATGAGGACCAGCAAGAGCTTTCAGGGCTGGCACCTTTAGTGTAGGAGCAATCGCTGGACGTTCGCAATTTCGGTGTTGAATTTTGGCCAGATTGAGCAGGAGAGGCTGTGA
>NW_026776368.1:0-124265 GCF_030936135.1 Gavia stellata | reverse complement strand
TCAGGCTTGATCAGGTTCTTGAAACCAAAGCTCTAACACACGGCTGGGCTGAAAGACTTTCTCCCTGGCGACCCCGTTTCCACACTCATCCCTAAGAGCGCCTTTTCGGGGGTGGGAGGCAGGAGGTGGGGGGTGCCCTGAGGAGCCACTGGGCAGAGTTGTGGTTCTGCTAGGCCCTGACTAGGATGGTTTCACAGCCGGTATTCTCCTCTGCTCTGTAATACTGAGAGCCCCCTTTGTCAGGCAGGGAAGAAGGCCTCCTGCTTCCCTCCATTTCCTCACACGCGCCTCATTTTCAACCAGAAATAGCCCCCACAGACACACCGGCGCCCAGCCTTCAAGCTACGTGGGCAGTTGTGTTGGCCCCAACACTCTCTCACACTTCATTGCTCTCGCGTTCTGGTTGCAGCCGGATGTTTCCCCACGAAACTGCTGGCCTTTCCAAGGGCATCGGGGCCAGGTGGTCATCAGGTTGCCAGCACGAGTCCATCTGACTGCCGTCACTGTGCAGCAAATCTACAAAGAAGTCTCTCCCCCTGGGACCGTCATCAGCGCCCCCAGAGACATCGCTGTCTTTGTAAGTCTCTGCTGGGCACTTCTGGCAGGGATGCGGCCCTGGCAGAAAGCCATGACAGGGTCTTGCTTGCTTTTGTGCATCCTCTGAGCTTTGTGCCCTGCTCTCTCCTGAGCACTGCAGTGCCCTAGCGGGAAACTTCCAGGGCTCTAGAGGTTTCATCCCTCTTAAGACTTGTTCTGGCCAAGCACCTCAGGCTTCTTGACCAAAACTCAAGGCAGAGACTGAGCTCCACCATACCATAACTAGTGCTAGACTACTGCTACAGCCCCAGGAGAGGCTGGGTCGATAACAGGGCTGATCCAGCGCGTACGTTCCCTCTTTGTCGGGACGAGTCTGAGCTGCTCTCCTTGTGCTTTGCCCCTGAGGGAGTGGATGCGGACGGAGAAGAGGAAACTCTCCTTGGGACGTTCATGTACGACGTGGCAAAAGAAGCCGTTCAGACATTCCCTCTGAAGGTACGGTTCGCGCACGGGGGCGAAGTGCCAGGGAGAAAAAGAGGTTTGCCTGCAAGTCCGCGGCAGGAAGAGCGTGGATGCTTTCTACCTGGGCAGAGGGGCCCGCACCACCCCCGAGAGAGACCTGGCGGGTTTCGGAGGGCTGAGTAGGACGCGGTGGTGGTAGCAAAAGGATAGCGAGGGCAGGGTCAGTCCCGCGGGAGCACGAGTCCCGAGAGATCCCTGGCTGCACCCACTGCCTTCAGCAGCAGAGCCAGCCGCACACGCAGCCACTCCACCCAAGCAAGGTCTGTGTGCCGTGGAGAAACAGGGACACCTGGTGGCAAAAGGCCTCGGGCAGCACCGTCACTCCATCCTGTGGCCTGCTGGCAGGCTGGACAGTGTCCTCTCCTCCCAGCATAGCATGCCCCTTTTCTGACGGTGCTCTCACACCTGCCAGGAGGCAAGCAGGCAGAGCAGACAGTGGGAGCTTGGTGGGGTTGCACACCAGCTGCCCCACGCATAGGAGCACCTCCCCGGCCTCTCTGTCAGCACAGAGCAAGCAGCAGAGGGAAGGGGCAGAGGGAAGGGAGACTGAGACCCAGCCGGGCTGGCATGCAGAGGATGCCAGGTGCCTTCCCCCTTCCCCTGACCCCAGCCTGCCCAGCAGCCCCCGTCCCAGCAGCGAGTCTCGGATTTCCACAGCCGCTCCGACCCACTTTCCGGAGCTTGTTCTTGAGCAGGAGCAGAGCTGGCAGGGGGAGATACGTTGATTGCACTGTCCCTCTTAACACCCCCGTTTCCTTCTCCCTCTTTTCTTCACAGAACGCGCCGTTTCCCAGAGCCTTTTCATATATCAAACTCGTCGTGAAGAGCAACTGGGGAAACCCAGCGTACACCTGCATTTATCGAGTGCAGGTTCATGGGAAGATGGCGAAACCAGAAAGCCTCAACTGAAACCTGAGAAAAAAAGAAGGATAAACATAAAAAAGAAGATAAAGTCGGAAAAAAAAAAAAAAGATTTGGCAATTCAGCTCGGTGTCGAAGATTTGTCTCCAAAGTGGGGTGCACAAGAATGTCCATTGCGGGGGGAGTGCATGAGCGTGTGGAAAACACTAAAACTTCCACTGAATTTTTCCTTAAAAATTAGGATGACATTAAGCATTCCTGAGATTTACTCCAGAGAGGAGAGGCCCAGCCTGGCACCGGTCATCCGCCGCCGCCTAGGGATGCCTCGCAACTGGCACCAGCCTAGGGCGCGCAGAAGGCCCGGCTTCAGTTTACAACAGGCAGACTGCCACCACCCCCCACAGCAGGCCCTGCAGGAGCTCTCCCAGGAGCCCGCCCACCCTCTTCCTGGCTTCTCAGCCAATGGCGCCAGCCGGGTGGTGACAGGCAGGGCCCCCCGCCACCCACTTCAGCGTCCTTCTCTGGCCCCGCCCCCCTCCGGCCCCACTGCCATGGCAACTGGGCCGACTGCAGGCCTGGGTTGCAGGGCTACCAACAAGCTTTGGGACAGCGTCGCCTTAAAGGGCTGAGCAATTTGGCAGAAAATAAACCCCCTTGCGTTCCAGCTTGTCCTCAGCAGCACTGTCTTTATAATAATTCCACAGACAGCTCTTTGGAGCTCCCAGGGCCGGGGCTTGGGAGCTCTTCCCTTACTTTCCCGATAGTGGGGCCGAAGGAGCAGATGGAACAATTTGGCCTAGCACTTTCCCAGCATCCAGGCTGTCGGGTTTCTTGTTAACGCATAGTTTCTGTAAAACGGGTGGTGGGAGCCTGTCTCGGTGGCCTGCCGGAAACCCCATTCCTCAGCCCATGAACATCCTCCTTC
This sequence comes from Gavia stellata, assembly GCF_030936135.1. Lineage (NCBI taxonomy): Eukaryota > Metazoa > Chordata > Aves > Gaviiformes > Gaviidae > Gavia > Gavia stellata. Next base: position 121,420 of record NW_026776368.1, on the reverse strand, counting down.
TAGATCTCGCTCCTCTCTGTCGGGGGTTCTTTTTGTGTCACACTGATTAGTGTCGACGGGGAATTTTCGAGCGTTTCACCCCTTGTTATTTGGACCTCCCCTTGGCATTTGGACGACCCTGACCTGCCTTTCCTTTGGACGGCCCACCGTCTCTGGGCTTCCCAGAAAGGCTGTCCAGTCCTGCAGCCCTTGGGGTGTTCCCATCAGCGGCTCCACCATCTAACACTAAGGCTAGGCTCTTCAGTCTCCCAGGCGCTGCATTTTGCAACACTTTGGTTTTTCCCTCCTGCTTTTGCTCTCGTGGACATCATGTCCTGGGGTATAGCGCCTTCTCCATTAAGGCCATGCCAGGCAGCCAGTCTCGCTGTCCACTCGGAACACTCCAGGGACAGGGAGGGTTAGAAGCCCATTTTCCTGGCAGCTGTCTAACAGCATCTAGTATAGGGAGGGCGTCAGGGTAGCAGGCACATTCCCTGGGGGTTGTTGGAGGATCCCAGGGGGTTCCTGAGAGATGGGGCTGGTGAGCGGGCATCCCAGGATGCTACTGGGGTTCTCATGTGAACTTAGCAAGGTTCCTGGGTCATCCCAAAGAAGCCACTGGGGTCTCTCGGTCAGCGCAGAGGAGCTGTTGTGGTATCTTGTGCCCCTTGTTGAGGAGGAGGGGACACGGTGGCCCTTGGCAGTTGCCCACAAGCCACTGTGGGAGACGGAGCCCCCCCATGTTGATGTGGAGCCTGAGGGGCCCAGCCCCAGGCAGGATGCTGCCGTCGCTGCCCACTCCCACAGAATCCCCTTCCAGAGTTGGACAAGTGAAGCCCGTTCCTACCCAGGGGATCACGCCCAATACTGCCCTGGCCCACGAGTGCAAGAGCCACCCAGCCTGCTGCAAGCCCCCCCAGGCACCCTTTGCTGCCAAGGCCCTCCTGCCATCAATGGCACTGGCAGCTCTGCTGTCTGGACGGCCCTACTGGGGTCTGGGGGCAGGCCTGGGCTGCCCGTGGGGAAATAGGCACCTCGCGAAGCCCTGCAAAAGCGGGTGGCATGGCTGGGTAGCTGGAGCCCCGCACCACACACGTCAGCACAGCTTTGCCCAACACCGGCAGGGGGGTTCCCACCGGCCAGTGAGGTGGGACATGGCGGGGCTGTGCTCCATACGCCCTGTGTCCCCGTGCTGCCATGCGGGGACCCCGGTACAGGCCGTGCTGCCCAGTGCCCTCAGCGCAGCCTAGGCAACCCTCCTGGGCCCTGCAGGCCACTGCAAGACAAGGAAGGAGCATGCTCCTATTTCAAACTAGGGAAGTTAAGGCAGAATCAGCAAGGGCCAGAAAAGAATGGTCCTTGTTAACCAGACGTACTCCTGGGCCCCTGACAGCACATCTGGGCTACTGGCTTTTTCTTCTTGGCCTACAAAACGGTTGCGAGAGCAGAAATGGTGCCAGAAGCAGCTATCCCCCGGGGCAAGAGCAAATTCCCTTTTCCAGCACCCTCTCTGGTTTCCTGGGGATGCCCAGGAGAGCTGGAACCCTGCCCGGCAGGACAGGCCTGGCAGTCGCCTGGCACAGGAGCGTGGCAGGGTTCGGGGGGCCCACAGGCATGGGCTCCCACCGCCCGGGAGGGCGGCAGCCGTGTTGCCCCAGCAGAGCCCACAGGGTCTCCCTGCCCTGCTCAGCCCTGGGGACCCCCAGTGTGACGTCAGAGCCGCCACTGTGAGGTCAGAGATGGCCACCCGCACTGCCCTGTGGTGCGTGGGGAAGGAGCCCACAGCTGCCGTGCGGCTGTTGCCCTGGGCAGACGCGCTCCGGCTGGAGGGCGGCGAGGGGCTGCTGCCGGAGCCGGTTTTGCCTGGGGCAGGCCACACTGCTGGGCCTGAGGGGAAGAGCTGCATAGGGAGCCTGCCTTTGCCCAGAGATGGCGAGGGAGAAAGGCCCCCCACAGAAGACGCCAAGGGGCCTCCAAAGGCTCCTTGGGCAACGAGGCTGACCAACAGCCAGCAGCAGAGGCAGCGGGGCCGAGCCGCTGCCAGACGAGAAGGTACAAAGTGGGCTGCTGCTCTCCAGGGCTTCAGGTTGGGGTGGTAGCACGGACGTGGCCTGACACGGCCAGTTGGGTGCGGAGCAGCATGGGGAAGCCAACAGAGGTTTCCTGAAGAAGAACCCCGTGCTTGCAAAGCCCCCCTTCTGTGGGGATGGGTCTTGGCTGAAAGCCTGGCTCGCTCTCCTGGCCAAAAGCCAGCGTGCAGCAGGGGCTTTAGGGGAGACCGCAGCCTCGTGCTGCTGGGCTCGCAGCCCAGCCCTGCTGCACAGGCAGATTTTGCCACACGGGGAGGTCAAGGCCTGCGACCTGAGACTGGCTTCCCTTGGGATGTTGAGGCGCAGTCCTGCCTGGCGGAGGGGGGCAGCTATGTGGGGGATGAGAGGGGGTCGGGAGACTGCCAGTGCCCAGCAAAGTGGGGGGGGGGGACGCGGAGGGGGTCAGCAGCCTGTGCCCCCTCCCCGAACGGGCACTGAGAGGTGCATGCCGAAGGGGACAGGGTGAGAATCAGGCTGTGCTGCTGAGTGGGCTTCCCGAGGTGGGGGACTGCTGCTACCAGCTTGCTTCCTCTTCTCCCAATCCAGGTCTGTCAAGCAAAGGATGGAGAATGGAGAGGGAGGGGACCCCTGACAGCAGCCCAGCTGTGCCGCCCTCTCTCACTGCTGCTGGGACGGCCCGTCCTCTGAAAGGGGCCACAGTAATTGCAAGTAAGATCAGCACTGCTGCTTGCTCGTGAAGTCCTCTGGAGTGAACCTGTGAGAGCTGCGCTGTGCAGAGCTCTGGGCAAATGTCTCAAGTGACAGAAGTACAGGCTGCCCTGCTCTGCCCCAGGGAGGGAGTGCATAGGACGTGGTGCCCGCCTTTCCGCAGGGCGCTGAAACACACGTGGCTGGGCATCCTAGAGAAGAGACACGCCTAACTTTTCTCTGGTTTCTTTGCCCAGGGACAGTCTTCAGCCTTACTTGCCATCTGGGAGGGGCCCTTGTCTCCCTGCGGAGACATCTGCTGAACACGCGCACCTTCGCCATGTATGGACAACATGTTTCTGCTGCAGACGGTGGGGGAGAAAGGGGATGTCTTAGGGCCAGTGCAAGCAAAGGGGAGAGCAGAGGGTATTCGGCAGCCAGCAGCCCGGGGCTCCCACTCGGGAGACCAAGCTCGGGCTCTTCTCGTGCTGTACCACTCTGCTCTCTCTTGCTTGCATCTGAGCCAAGAGCAATCCCCCATTCTCACCCCCGCTATTGCCGGAGCCCAAACTTGTCCTGCATACAACTGGCCGCAAGCCGTGCGCAGTGCTTAAGCCAGATGTCTCCGCAGGGAAGGGTTTTCCCAGCTCTGGCAAAAGACCGTGCAGCTCTGGACAGCTCTGGCAGGGAAGGCAGGCAAGGCTCCTGCGCTTCCCAGCTGTGCAGAAAAACACCCCTAAGAGAGATCTGTGTGACACGAATGAGAACAGGCCTGCTTTCTCTGCCAAAGAGAGAGCAAGATCCACAGCAGAAAGATCCACAGCTGAAAAGCAGTCTTCAGTTGCTCGACCTCTTGACTTCCTGGATTATTTTCATTCCCTTTTGGAAGGTGCTCCTGAGCCCTTTCTTTGGGAAGATCTGCCAGCAGTGTTGACCAGTGTGGACAGAAATCATGTTCCTCCTGGGCGCTGCTCTGTCAGCTCTCTGTCAGCAGCAGGCTTCCAAAGTGGTGCCTTTCCGGCCTGAAAAGGGAAATGCACCTGTGAAGGGGTTTGCCCAAGACTTGGATCGCTGACAGCCACAGGACTCCCTCTTTTTCAGGCAGAAGATGGCCCTGCAGAAGGAGCGGTTCTGAAAGTCGTCTTCTTGTTGCTCCCAGTGGCTCTCGGTGAGTTTTCATGAGCAAACATCTCAGAGCAACAGCCTGGCTGTGCTGGAGGCCAGCTTTCAGCTGGCCAGCTTTCCTTTTGGCCAGGATGTGCGGAAACTTCTGTGGCCCAAAGTGCTTCCTGAGTGTGTCCTTGACTGGCACTGGCTTTTCGACTCCAGTAAGACTCGTAGTCTGCCAGCCATGCTGCTGCTCTGGCCACCTGACCAATGGCCTGCTTAATGTGCGAGAGAAGGGCGTAGCTATTTCCAAGCCTGAACAGGGCATTCCCAGCGGGGAGAGGCCGTGCAGGGGCACCGATGGAGAGGTACCTCTCCTAGCCCATGCAGCCTGTCTTCGGTGCTCACTGAAGCAGCGAGGGAAATGGGGAATAGCTCTCGGTACCAAGCACACTGAAGATCACAGCTGCACAGTCCCCTCAAGCCTGGGCTCACGGCCCCGGTCAGAGGCGCGTTCTCTCCCTGCACCCACGTTCCCCACCTCCTCAGCTAACTGCTGCCGAGGCAACAGGGAGGAGACAACGCGACTGCAGGGATCGCTAGCTACCCCAGTCAAATAACTGTCTCTTGGTGATGTGAATTGTAGCTGGTGTTTACTGCGGGACCTCACTGCCAGTGTGGACAACGCGGGCGAAGGGACTGATAGAGGTCGGTGACTCTTGTGGGACAGGCACTTCCTGCAACGGACCGCTGCTGGATAAATCACGGTCTCTTCTGCTTCCGCGCAGGGTGACCCAAAGAAGCAGCAGCTTGTGCCGTCTCTCCCTAGGGAAGGCTCTCCTGGGAAGCCCCGGCGGCTCTGGTAGTGGATGCTCTAACGTGAGCGTTTTTCCTTTTCAGGAGCTGACGTATCTGTCTGCAGCAGACCTGAAGACCCTGCGGTAAGAGATGTTTTCCTGAGCTGGGACTGGTTCTGTGCAGAAGCGGCAGCCAACCCCGTGCTACCTGCACTCATCTTCCTAACAGCCAGGGCTCCCGTACTTCCCTCCTGCCTTGCCTTTTGCTCAGCCTGGTGCAGAAGGGAAGCAGTCGCAAAGCAGGGAAAGCACCTGTGTCTCTCCTCCTTGCTGAGCTCAGACACTCCCCAGAGGGCGTGGGCCACTCTCTGACAAGATCTGCCTTCCTGTCCTGCAGAACTTGCCCGTTGTGTTGGCAGAGCAACCCAAAGATGCAGCTTGTGGGGAGGAGGTGGCTCAACTGAGGCAGAGATCAGCAGCGTGAAGAAGGTGACCCTGCAGTTTGGGGAAGTGGGCTTGGCTGGGCAGAACTCCTCAGGGTTGTTGGTGGGGTGGGACTGCTGACTGCAGCAGCCCAGCCCTTGCCCCAGGGGGCTCCTGCGTGAGCCTCTGCGCTGCACAGGCCCTTCTCTAGACCCAGTTTAACCGAGCTGCTGCCGGCAGCAGAGGACTGACCACAGCCTTCCTTGGCACCTCTGGCTGCTCTGATGAGGCTCCTGAGGCAGCGGTGAGGCAGCGGTGAGACCCAGCATGCTCACGGGGCCAGCCATCGCTTGCAGGGCCTGAGCCTGTCTCCCGGCTGACCTGAAGAGAGTGGAGGGTGGGGACGAGGATGTGGGGACCCTCATCAATGCACCTCAGGGCCACGGCCATGGCCGTGGCCACAGGTGCTCTTCCTCAGTCCTCGCGGCTCACGTTAGCATTAGAGAGTCTTGCAGCTCTGTGGCCAAGGCTTGCCTTGTGTTTCTGACGCTGACCCTTTGCCTCTGCGGGCGCTAGTAGCCACGCTGAGCTGCCTGCTGATGTGGGCCTTTTCTGTGTTCATTTATGGCGTTCCCAGGAAGTTCAGGAAGTGATCCAGGCAGCATCCGAGATGGCTTCGGAAACCTACGTCAAGATGTCTGACTGGGCCCTGAAAAGCTCTGGTATGGACACAAGCAGCCCCGTCTACTTGCCCTGCGCTTGTCTGTAGCACTCCCCAAAGGAGCCTCTGCTCCAGGCACTGCTCTCCAAAGTGAGGGAGCTTAAAGGCTTCCTGGGGTCCAAGAGCAAGGCTGTGGCAGAGTGGCTCTCTCAGACTCCCTCCCAATGCTGCCCTCGGCCTCCGCACGGGTGCCTCTGCCGCTGCCCCCGCACATGTTCCTGCGCTGATGGAGGGGCTCTCTTCCTCTCCACCGCAACTGAAAAGACAATGCCTGGGCCGTCCTTTGCTGCCCATGCAGCAAGCCCTCAGCTTTGGTCTGCTGTCATTCACATGGGCACCTGCTGTCTCCTTGTGGCACTGTGAGAGCAGCAGTCACCAGGCACGTGGATGCCGTCATTCGCCTGCGCAGCCTGCGACCCCCACCAGCGTAGTGAGGAGGACAGGACTGGCAGGCAAGGAACTGCCCGGCGGTGTCAGAAATAGTGTCTGAGCACCAAGTCCTCCCGGTCTGTGGCCTCTTGCAGTCATCTGCTCTCCCTTCCTTACAGGTGCCTTCATCGACACGCAGAGAACTTCTGAGACCTACCACTGCAAAGAGAATTGGGGCTGCAGGGTTTTACGGTTCTTTCACACTGCCAACCCTCCTGATACTATTCTGCAGGTAGCGTAGCAGAAATCATCAGGGAAGCTTTCCTTCCTTCCTGTGAAGTTGGGGACCGAGCTCAGGGGCTCTCCCCTCAGCCCAGTGGTACTTCTCAAGCCCACAGGCTTGATCAGGTTCTTGAAACCAAAGCTCTAACACACGGCTGGGCTGAAAGACTTTCTCCCTGGCGACCCCGTTTCCACACTCATCCCTAAGAGCGCCTTTTCGGGGGTGGGAGGCAGGAGGTGGGGGGTGCCCTGAGGAGCCACTGGGCAGAGTTGTGGTTCTGCTAGGCCCTGACTAGGATGGTTTCACAGCCGGTATTCTCCTCTGCTCTGTAATACTGAGAGCCCCCTTTGTCAGGCAGGGAAGAAGGCCTCCTGCTTCCCTCCATTTCCTCACACGCGCCTCATTTTCAACCAGAAATAGCCCCCACAGACACACCGGCGCCCAGCCTTCAAGCTACGTGGGCAGTTGTGTTGGCCCCAACACTCTCTCACACTTCATTGCTCTCGCGTTCTGGTTGCAGCCGGATGTTTCCCCACGAAACTGCTGGCCTTTCCAAGGGCATCGGGGCCAGGTGGTCATCAGGTTGCCAGCACGAGTCCATCTGACTGCCGTCACTGTGCAGCAAATCTACAAAGAAGTCTCTCCCCCTGGGACCGTCATCAGCGCCCCCAGAGACATCGCTGTCTTTGTAAGTCTCTGCTGGGCACTTCTGGCAGGGATGCGGCCCTGGCAGAAAGCCATGACAGGGTCTTGCTTGCTTTTGTGCATCCTCTGAGCTTTGTGCCCTGCTCTCTCCTGAGCACTGCAGTGCCCTAGCGGGAAACTTCCAGGGCTCTAGAGGTTTCATCCCTCTTAAGACTTGTTCTGGCCAAGCACCTCAGGCTTCTTGACCAAAACTCAAGGCAGAGACTGAGCTCCACCATACCATAACTAGTGCTAGACTACTGCTACAGCCCCAGGAGAGGCTGGGTCGATAACAGGGCTGATCCAGCGCGTACGTTCCCTCTTTGTCGGGACGAGTCTGAGCTGCTCTCCTTGTGCTTTGCCCCTGAGGGAGTGGATGCGGACGGAGAAGAGGAAACTCTCCTTGGGACGTTCATGTACGACGTGGCAAAAGAAGCCGTTCAGACATTCCCTCTGAAGGTACGGTTCGCGCACGGGGGCGAAGTGCCAGGGAGAAAAAGAGGTTTGCCTGCAAGTCCGCGGCAGGAAGAGCGTGGATGCTTTCTACCTGGGCAGAGGGGCCCGCACCACCCCCGAGAGAGACCTGGCGGGTTTCGGAGGGCTGAGTAGGACGCGGTGGTGGTAGCAAAAGGATAGCGAGGGCAGGGTCAGTCCCGCGGGAGCACGAGTCCCGAGAGATCCCTGGCTGCACCCACTGCCTTCAGCAGCAGAGCCAGCCGCACACGCAGCCACTCCACCCAAGCAAGGTCTGTGTGCCGTGGAGAAACAGGGACACCTGGTGGCAAAAGGCCTCGGGCAGCACCGTCACTCCATCCTGTGGCCTGCTGGCAGGCTGGACAGTGTCCTCTCCTCCCAGCATAGCATGCCCCTTTTCTGACGGTGCTCTCACACCTGCCAGGAGGCAAGCAGGCAGAGCAGACAGTGGGAGCTTGGTGGGGTTGCACACCAGCTGCCCCACGCATAGGAGCACCTCCCCGGCCTCTCTGTCAGCACAGAGCAAGCAGCAGAGGGAAGGGGCAGAGGGAAGGGAGACTGAGACCCAGCCGGGCTGGCATGCAGAGGATGCCAGGTGCCTTCCCCCTTCCCCTGACCCCAGCCTGCCCAGCAGCCCCCGTCCCAGCAGCGAGTCTCGGATTTCCACAGCCGCTCCGACCCACTTTCCGGAGCTTGTTCTTGAGCAGGAGCAGAGCTGGCAGGGGGAGATACGTTGATTGCACTGTCCCTCTTAACACCCCCGTTTCCTTCTCCCTCTTTTCTTCACAGAACGCGCCGTTTCCCAGAGCCTTTTCATATATCAAACTCGTCGTGAAGAGCAACTGGGGAAACCCAGCGTACACCTGCATTTATCGAGTGCAGGTTCATGGGAAGATGGCGAAACCAGAAAGCCTCAACTGAAACCTGAGAAAAAAAGAAGGATAAACATAAAAAAGAAGATAAAGTCGGAAAAAAAAAAAAAAGATTTGGCAATTCAGCTCGGTGTCGAAGATTTGTCTCCAAAGTGGGGTGCACAAGAATGTCCATTGCGGGGGGAGTGCATGAGCGTGTGGAAAACACTAAAACTTCCACTGAATTTTTCCTTAAAAATTAGGATGACATTAAGCATTCCTGAGATTTACTCCAGAGAGGAGAGGCCCAGCCTGGCACCGGTCATCCGCCGCCGCCTAGGGATGCCTCGCAACTGGCACCAGCCTAGGGCGCGCAGAAGGCCCGGCTTCAGTTTACAACAGGCAGACTGCCACCACCCCCACAGCAGGCCCTGCAGGAGCTCTCCCAGGAGCCCGCCCACCCTCTTCCTGGCTTCTCAGCCAATGGCGCCAGCCGGGTGGTGACAGGCAGGGCCCCCCGCCACCCACTTCAGCGTCCTTCTCTGGCCCCGCCCCCCTCCGGCCCCACTGCCATGGCAACTGGGCCGACTGCAGGCCTGGGTTGCAGGGCTACCAACAAGCTTTGGGACAGCGTCGCCTTAAAGGGCTGAGCAATTTGGCAGAAAATAAACCCCCTTGCGTTCCAGCTTGTCCTCAGCAGCACTGTCTTTATAATAATTCCACAGACAGCTCTTTGGAGCTCCCAGGGCCGGGGCTTGGGAGCTCTTCCCTTACTTTCCCGATAGTGGGGCCGAAGGAGCAGATGGAACAATTTGGCCTAGCACTTTCCCAGCATCCAGGCTGTCGGGTTTCTTGTTAACGCATAGTTTCTGTAAAACGGGTGGTGGGAGCCTGTCTCGGTGGCCTGCCGGAAACCCCATTCCTCAGCCCATGAACATCCTCCTTCTAGATCTCGCTCCTCTCTGTCGGGGGTTCTTTTTGTGTCACACTGATTAGTGTCGACGGGGAATTTTCGAGCGTTTCACCCCTTGTTATTTGGACCTCCCCTTGGCATTTGGACGACCCTGACCTGCCTTTCCTTTGGACGGCCCACCGTCTCTGGGCTTCCCAGAAAGGCTGTCCAGTCCTGCAGCCCTTGGGGTGTTCCCATCAGCGGCTCCACCATCTAACACTAAGGCTAGGCTCTTCAGTCTCCCAGGCGCTGCATTTTGCAACACTTTGGTTTTTCCCTCCTGCTTTTGCTCTCGTGGACATCATGTCCTGGGGTATAGCGCCTTCTCCATTAAGGCCATGCCAGGCAGCCAGTCTCGCTGTCCACTCGGAACACTCCAGGGACAGGGAGGGTTAGAAGCCCATTTTCCTGGCAGCTGTCTAACAGCATCTAGTATAGGGAGGGCGTCAGGGTAGCAGGCACATTCCCTGGGGGTTGTTGGAGGATCCCAGGGGGTTCCTGAGAGATGGGGCTGGTGAGCGGGCATCCCAGGATGCTACTGGGGTTCTCATGTGAACTTAGCAAGGTTCCTGGGTCATCCCAAAGAAGCCACTGGGGTCTCTCGGTCAGCGCAGAGGAGCTGTTGTGGTATCTTGTGCCCCTTGTTGAGGAGGAGGGGACACGGTGGCCCTTGGCAGTTGCCCACAAGCCACTGTGGGAGACGGAGCCCCCCCATGTTGATGTGGAGCCTGAGGGGCCCAGCCCCAGGCAGGATGCTGCTGTCGCTGCCCACTCCCACAGAATCCCCTTCCAGAGTTGGACAAGTGAAGCCCGTTCCTACCCAGGGGATCACGCCCAATACTGCCCTGGCCCACGAGTGCAAGAGCCACCCAGCCTGCTGCAAGCCCCCCCAGGCACCCTTTGCTGCCAAGGCCCTCCTGCCATCAATGGCACTGGCAGCTCTGCTGTCTGGACGGCCCACTGCACTGGGGTCTGGGGGCAGGCCTGGGCTGCCCGTGGGGAAATAGGCACCTCGCGAAGCCCTGCAAAAGCGGGTGGCATGGCTGGGTAGCTGGAGCCCCGCACCACGTCAGCACAGCTTTGCCCAACACCGGCAGGGGGGTTCCCACCGGCCAGTGAGGTGGGACATGGCGGGGCTGTGCTCCATACGCCCTGTGTCCCCGTGCTGCCATGCGGGGACCCCGGTACAGGCCGTGCTGCCCAGTGCCCTCAGCGCAGCCTAGGCAACCCTCCTGGGCCCTGCAGGCCACTGCAAGACAAGGAAGGAGCATGCTCCTATTTCAAACTAGGGAAGTTAAGGCAGAATCAGCAAGGGCCAGAAAAGAATGTTCCTTGTTAACCAGACGTACTCCTGGGCCCCTGACAGCACATCTGGGCTACTGGCTTTTTCTTCTTGGCCTACAAAACGGTTGCGAGAGCAGAAATGGTGCCAGAAGCAGCTATCCCCCGGGGCAAGAGCAAATTCCCTTTTCCAGCACCCTCTCTGGTTTCCTGGGGATGCCCAGGAGAGCTGGAACCCTGCCCGGCAGGACAGGCCTGGCAGTCGCCTGGCACAGGAGCGTGGCAGGGTTCGGGGGGCCCACAGGCATGGGCTCCCACCGCCCGGGAGGGCGGCAGCCGTGTTGCCCCAGCAGAGCCCACAGGGTCTCCCTGCCCTGCTCAGCCCTGGGGACCCCCAGTGTGACGTCAGAGCCGCCACTGTGAGGTCAGAGATGGCCACCCGCACAGCCCTGTGGTGCGTGGGGAAGGAGCCCACAGCTGCCGTGCGGCTGTTGCCCTGGGCAGACGCGCTCCTGCTGGAGGGCGGCGAGGGGCTGCTGCCGGAGCCGGTTTTGCCTGGGCAGGCCACACTGCTGGGCCTGAGGGGAAGAGCTGCATAGGGAGCCTGCCTTTGCCCAGAGATGGCGAGGAGAAAGGCCCCCCACAGAAGACGCCAAGGGGCCTCCAAAGGCTCCTTGGGCAACGAGGCTGACCAACAGCCAGCAGCAGAGGCAGCGGGGCCGAGCCGCTGCCAGACGAGAAGGTACAAAGTGGGCTGCTGCTCTCCAGGGCTTCAGGTTGGGGTGGTAGCACGGACGTGGCCTGACACGGCCAGTTGGGTGCGGAGCAGCATGGGGAAGCCAACAGAGGTTTCCTGAAGAAGAACCCCGTGCTTGCAAAGCCCCCCTTCTGTGGGGATGGGTCTTGGCTGAAAGCCTGGCTCGCTCTCCTGGCCAAAAGCCAGCGTGCAGCAGGGGCTTTAGGGGAGACCGCAGCCTCGTGCTGCTGGGCTCGCAGCCCAGCCCTGCTGCACAGGCAGATTTTGCCACACGGGGAGGTCAAGGCCCTGCGACCTGAGACTGGCTCCCTTGGGATGTTGAGGCGCAGTCCTGCCTGGCGGAGGGGGGCAGCTATGTGGGGATGAGAGGGGTCGGGAGACTGCCAGTGCCCAGCAAAGTGGGGGGGGGGGACGCGGAGGGGGTCAGCAGCCTGTGCCCCCTCCCCGAACGGGCACTGAGAGGTGCATGCCGAAGGGGACAGGGTGAGAATCAGGCTGTGCTGCTGAGTGGGCTTCCCGAGGTGGGGGACTGCTGCTACCAGCTTGCTTCCTCTTCTCCCAATCCAGGTCTGTCAAGCAAAGGATGGAGAATGGAGAGGGAGGGACCCCTGACAGCAGCCCAGCTGTGCCGCCCTCTCTCACTGCTGCTGGGACGGCCTGTCCTCTGAAAGGGGCCACAGTAATTGCAAGTAAGATCAGCACTGCTGCTTGCTGTGAAGTCCTCTGGAGTGAACCTGTGAGAGCTGCGCTGTGCCAGAGCTCTGGGCAAATGTCTCAAGTGACAGAAGTACAGGCTGCCCTGCTCTGCCCCAGGGAGGGAGTGCATAGGACGTGGTGCCCGCCTTTCCGCAGGGCGCTGAAACACACGTGGCTGGGCATCCTAGAGAAGAGACACGCCTAACTTTTCTCTGGTTTCTTTGCCCAGGGACAGTCTTCAGCCTTACTTGCCATCTGGGAGGGGCCCTTGTCTCCCTGCGGAGACATCTGCTGAACACGCGCACCTTCGCCATGTATGGACAACATGTTTCTGCTGCAGACGGTGGGGGAGAAAGGGGATGTCTTAGGGCCAGTGCAAGCAAAGGGGAGAGCAGAGGGTATTCGGCAGCCAGCAGCCCGGGGCTCCCACTCGGGAGACCAAGCTCGGGCTCTTCTCGTGCTGTGGCCATTCTCAGGGAGAGCCAAGAGCAAAGGCCCTCGGCAGTCTCACTCCCCCGCAATTGCTGGAGCCCCAAACTTTGCCTGCGATAGGACAAACTGCCGCATAGCCAGGCACTCGCATGCTGAACCAAGCCTCCGCAGGGGAAGGGTTTTCCCCAGCTCTGGCAAAAGACCGTGCAGCTCTGGGACAGCTCTGGCAGGGAAGGCAGGCAAGGCTCCTGCGCTTCCCAGCTGTGCAGAAAAACACCCCTAAGAGAGATCTGTGTGACCACGAATGAGAACAGGCCTGCTTTCTCTGCCAAAGAGAGAGCAAGATCCACAGCAGAAAGATCCACAGCTGAAAAGCAGTCTTCAGTTGCTCGACCTCTTGACTTCCCTGGATTATTTTCATTCCCTTTTGGAAGGTGCTCCTGGAGCCCTTTCTTTGGGGAAGATCTGCCAGCAGTGTTGACCAGTGTGGACAGAAATCATGTTCCTCCTGGGCGCTGCTCTGTCAGCTCTCTGTCAGCAGCAGGCTTCCAAAGTGGTGCCTTTCCGGCCTGAAAAGGGAAATGCACCTGTGAAGGGGTTTGCCCAAGACTTGGATCGCTGACAGCCACAGGACTCCCTCTTTTTCAGGCAGAAGATGGCCCTGCAGAAGGAGCGGTTCTTGAAAGTCGTCTTCTTGTTGCTCCCAGTGGCTCTCGGTGAGTTTTCATGAGCAAACATCTCAGAGCAACAGCCTGGCTGTGCTGGAGGCCAGCTTTCAGCTGGCCAGCTTTCCTTTTGGCCAGGATGTGCGGAAACTTCTGTGGCCCAAGTGCTTCCTGAGTGTGTCCTTGACTGGCACTGGCTTTTCGACTCCCAGTAAGACTCGTAGTCTGCCAGCCATGCTGCTGCTCTGGCCACCTGACCAAATGGCCTGCTTAATCTGCGAGAGAAGGGCGTAGCTATTTCCAAGCCTGAACAGGGCATTCCCAGCGGGGAGAGGCCGTGCAGGGGCACCGATGGAGAGGTACCTCTCCTAGCCCATGCAGCCTGGTCTCGGTGCTCACTGAAGCAGCGAGGGGAAATGGGGAATAGCTCTCGGTACCAAGCACACCTGAAGATCACAGCTGCACAGTCCCCTCAAGCCTGGGCTCACGGCCCCCGGTCAGAGGCGCGTTCTCTCCCTGCACCCCACGTTCCCCACCTCCTCAGCTAACCTGCTGCCCGAGGCAACAGGGAGGAGACAACGCGACTGCAGGGATCGCTAGCAACCCCAGTCAAATAACTGTCTCTTGGTGATGTGAATTGTAGCTGGTGTTTACTGCGGGACCTCACTGCCAGTGTGGACAACGTGGGCGAAGGGACTGATAGAGGTCGGTGACTCTTGTGGGACAGGCACTTCCTGCAACGGACCGCTGCTGGATAAATCACGGGCTCTTCTGCTTCCGTGCAGGGTGACCCAAAGAAGCAGCAGCTTGTGCCGTCTCTCCCTAGGGAAGGCTCTCCTGGGAAGCCCCGGCGGCTCTGGTAGTGGATGCTCTAACGGAGCGTTTTTCCTTTTCAGGAGCTGACGTATCTGTCTGCAGCAGACCTGAAGACCCTGCGGTAAGAGATGTTTCCTGAGCTGGGACTGGTTCTGTGCAGAAGCGGCAGCCAACCCCGTGCTACCTGCACTCATCTTCCTAACAGCCAGGGCTCCCGTACTTCCCTCCTGCCTTGCCTTTTGCTCAGCCTGGTGCAGAAGGGAAGCAGTCGCAAAGCAGGGAAAGCACCTGTGTCTCTCCTCCTTGCTGAGCTCAGACACTCCCCAGAGGGCGTGGGCCACTCTCTGACAAGATCTGCCTTCCTGTCCTGCAGGAACTTGCCCGTTGTGTTGGCAGAGCAAACCCAAAAGATGCAGCTTGTGGGGTAGGAGGTGGCTCAACTGAGGGCAGAGATCAGCAGCGTGAAGAAGGTGACCCTGCAGTTTGGGGAAGTGGGCTTGGCTGGGCAGAACTCCTCAGGGTTGTTGGTGGGGTGGGACTGCTGACTGCAGCAGCCCAGCCCTTGCCCCAGGGGGCTCCTGCGTGAGCCTCTGCGCTGCACAGGCCCTTCTCTAGACCCAGTTTAACCGAGCTGCTGCCGGCAGCAGAGGACTGACCACAGCCTTCCCTTGGCACCTCTGGCTGCTCTGATGAGGCTCCTGAGGCAGCGGTGAGGCAGCGGTGAGACCCAGGCATGCTCACGGGGCCAGCCATCGCTTGCAGGGCCTGAGCCTGTCTCCCGGCTGACCTGAAGAGAGTGGAGGGTGGGGACGAGGATGTGGGGACCCTCATCAATGCACCTCAGGGCCACGGCCATGGCCGTGGCCACAGGTGCTCTTCCTCAGTCCTCGCGGCTCACGTTAGCATTAGAGAGTCTTGCAGCTCTGTGGCCAAGGCTTGCCTTGTGTTTCTGACGCTGACCCTTTGCCTCTGCGGGCGCTAGTAGCCACGCTGAGCTGCCTGCTGATGTGGGCCTTTTCTGTGTTCATTTATGGCGTTCCCAGGAAGTTCAGGAAGTGATCCAGGCAGCATCCGAGATGGCTTCGGAAACCTACGTCAAGATGTCTGACTGGGCCTGAAAAGCTCTGGTATGGACACAAGCAGCCCCGTCTACTTGCCCTGCGCTTGTCTGTAGCACTCCCCAAAGGAGCCTCTGCTCCAGGCACTGCTCTCCAAAGTGAGGGAGCTTAAAGGCTTCCTGGGGTCCAAGAGCAAGGCTGTGGCAGAGTGGCTCTCTCAGACTCCCTCCCAATGCTGCCCTCGGCCTCCGCACGGGTGCCTCTGCCGCTGCCCCCGCACATGTTCCTGCGCTGATGGAGGGGCTCTCTTCCTCTCCACCGCAACTGAAAAGACAATGCCTGGGCCGTCCTTTGCTGCCCATGCAGCAAGCCCTCAGCTTTGGTCTGCTGTCATTCACATGGGCACCTGCTGTCTCCTTGTGGCACTGTGAGAGCAGCAGTCACCAGGCACGTGGATGCCGTCATTCGCCTGCGCAGCCTGCGACCCCCACCAGCGTAGTGAGGAGGACAGGACTGGCAGGCAAGGAACTGCCCGGCGGTGTCAGAAATAGTGTCTGAGCACCAAGTCCTCCCGGTCTGTGGCCTCTTGCAGTCATCTGCTCTCCCTTCCTTACAGGTGCCTTCATCGACACGCAGAGAACTTCTGAGACCTACCACTGCAAAGAGAATTGGGGCTGCAGGGTTTTACGGTTCTTTCACACTGCCAACCCTCCTGATACTATTCTGCAGGTAGCGTAGCAGAAATCATCAGGGAAGCTTTCCTTCCTTCCTGTGAAGTTGGGGACCGAGCTCAGGGGCTCTCCCCTCAGCCCAGTGGTACTTCTCAAGCCCACAGGCTTGATCAGGTTCTTGAAACCAAAGCTCTAACACACGGCTGGGCTGAAAGACTTTCTCCCTGGCGACCCCGTTTCCACACTCATCCCTAAGAGCGCCTTTTCGGGGGTGGGAGGCAGGAGGTGGGGGGTGCCCTGAGGAGCCACTGGGCAGAGTTGTGGTTCTGCTAGGCCCTGACTAGGATGGTTTCACAGCCGGTATTCTCCTCTGCTCTGTAATACTGAGAGCCCCCTTTGTCAGGCAGGGAAGAAGGCCTCCTGCTTCCCTCCATTTCCTCACACGCGCCTCATTTTCAACCAGAAATAGCCCCCACAGACACACCGGCGCCCAGCCTTCAAGCTACGTGGGCAGTTGTGTTGGCCCCAACACTCTCTCACACTTCATTGCTCTCGCGTTCTGGTTGCAGCCGGATGTTTCCCCACGAAACTGCTGGCCTTTCCAAGGGCATCGGGGCCAGGTGGTCATCAGGTTGCCAGCACGAGTCCATCTGACTGCCGTCACTGTGCAGCAAATCTACAAAGAAGTCTCTCCCCCTGGGACCGTCATCAGCGCCCCCAGAGACATCGCTGTCTTTGTAAGTCTCTGCTGGGCACTTCTGGCAGGGATGCGGCCCTGGCAGAAAGCCATGACAGGGTCTTGCTTGCTTTTGTGCATCCTCTGAGCTTTGTGCCCTGCTCTCTCCTGAGCACTGCAGTGCCCTAGCAGGAAACTTCCAGGGCTCTAGAGGTTTCATCCCTCTTAAGACTTGTTCTGGCCAAGCACCTCAGGCTTCTTGACCAAAACTCAAGGCAGAGACTGAGCTCCACCATACCATAACTAGTGCTAGACTACTGCTACAGCCCCAGGAGAGGCTGGGTCGATAACAGGGCTGATCCAGCACGTACGTTCCCTCTTTGTCGGGACGAGTCTGAGCTGCTCTCCTTGTGCTTTGCCCCTGAGGGAGTGGATGCGGACGGAGAAGAGGAAACTCTCCTTGGGACGTTCATGTACGACGTGGCAAAAGAAGCCGTTCAGACATTCCCTCTGAAGGTACGGTTCGCGCACGGGGGCGAAGTGCCAGGGAGAAAAAGAGGTTTGCCTGCAAGTCCGCGGCAGGAAGAGCGTGGATGCTTTCTACCTGGGCAGAGGGGCCCGCACCACCCCCGAGAGAGACCTGGCGGGTTTCGGAGGGCTGAGTAGGACGCGGTGGTGGTAGCAAAAGGATAGCGAGGGCAGGGTCAGTCCCGCGGGAGCACGAGTCCCGAGAGATCCCTGGCTGCACCCACTGCCTTCAGCAGCAGAGCCAGCCGCACACGCAGCCACTCCACCCAAGCAAGGTCTGTGTGCCGTGGAGAAACAGGGACACCTGGTGGCAAAAGGCCTCGGGCAGCACCGTCACTCCATCCTGTGGCCTGCTGGCAGGCTGGACAGTGTCCTGTCCTCCCAGCATAGCATGCCCCTTTTCTGACGGTGCTCTCACACCTGCCAGGAGGCAAGCAGGCAGAGCAGACAGTGGGAGCTTGGTGGGGTTGCACACCAGCTGCCCCACGCATAGGAGCACCTCCCCGGCCTCTCTGTCAGCACAGAGCAAGCAGCAGAGGGAAGGGGCAGAGGGAAGGGAGACTGAGACCCAGCCGGGCTGGCATGCAGAGGATGCCAGGTGCCTTCCCCCTTCCCCTGACCCCAGCCTGCCCAGCAGCCCCCGTCCCAGCAGCGAGTCTCGGATTTCCACAGCCGCTCCGACCCACTTTCCGGAGCTTGTTCTTGAGCAGGAGCAGAGCTGGCAGGGGGAGATACGTTGATTGCACTGTCCCTCTTAACACCCCCGTTTCCTTCTCCCTCTTTTCTTCACAGAACGCGCCGTTTCCCAGAGCCTTTTCATATATCAAACTCGTCGTGAAGAGCAACTGGGGAAACCCAGCGTACACCTGCATTTATCGAGTGCAGGTTCATGGGAAGATGGCGAAACCAGAAAGCCTCAACTGAAACCTGAGAAAAAAAGAAGGATAAACATAAAAAAGAAGATAAAGTCGGAAAAAAAAAAAAAGATTTGGCAATTCAGCTCGGTGTCGAAGATTTGTCTCCAAAGTGGGGTGCACAAGAATGTCCATTGCGGGGGGAGTGCATGAGCGTGTGGAAAACACTAAAACTTCCACTGAATTTTTCCTTAAAAATTAGGATGACATTAAGCATTCCTGAGATTTACTCCAGAGAGGAGAGGCCCAGCCTGGCACCGGTCATCCGCCGCCGCCTAGGGATGCCTCGCAACTGGCACCAGCCTAGGGCGCGCAGAAGGCCCGGCTTCAGTTTACAACAGGCAGACTGCCACCACCCCCACAGCAGGCCCTGCAGGAGCTCTCCCAGGAGCCCGCCCACCCTCTTCCTGGCTTCTCAGCCAATGGCGCCAGCCGGGTGGTGACAGGCAGGGCCCCCCGCCACCCACTGCAGCGTCCTTCTCTGGCCCCGCCCCACTCCGGCCCCACTGCCATGGCAACTGGGCCGACTGCAGGCCTGGGTTGCAGGGCTACCAACAAGCTTTGGGACAGCGTCGCCTTAAAGGGCTGAGCAATTTGGCAGAAAATAAACCCCCTTGCGTTCCAGCTTGTCCTCAGCAGCACTGTCTTTATAATAATTCCACAGACAGCTCTTTGGAGCTCCCAGGGCCGGGGCTTGGGAGCTCTTCCCTTACTTTCCCGATAGTGGGGCCGAAGGAGCAGATGGAACAATTTGGCCTAGCACTTTCCCAGCATCCAGGCTGTCGGGTTTCTTGTTAACGCATAGTTTCTGTAAAACGGGTGGTGGGAGCCTGTCTCGGTGGCCTGCCGGAAACCCCATTCCTCAGCCCATGAACATCCTCCTTCTAGATCTCGCTCCTCTCTGTCGGGGGTTCTTTTTGTGTCACACTGATTAGTGTCGACGGGGAATTTTCGAGCGTTTCACCCCTTGTTATTTGGACCTCCCCTTGGCATTTGGACGACCCTGACCTGCCTTTCCTTTGGACGGCCCACCGTCTCTGGGCTTCCCAGAAAGGCTGTCCAGTCCTGCAGCCCTTGGGGTGTTCCCATCAGCGGCTCCACCATCTAACACTAAGGCTAGGCTCTTCAGTCTCCCAGGCGCTGCATTTTGCAACACTTTGGTTTTTCCCTCCTGCTTTTGCTCTCGTGGACATCATGTCCTGGGGTATAGCGCCTTCTCCATTAAGGCCATGCCAGGCAGCCAGTCTCGCTGTCCACTCGGAACACTCCAGGGACAGGGAGGGTTAGAAGCCCATTTTCCTGGCAGCTGTCTAACAGCATCTAGTATAGGGAGGGCGTCAGGGTAGCAGGCACATTCCCTGGGGGTTGTTGGAGGATCCCAGGGGGTTCCTGAGAGATGGGGCTGGTGAGCGGGCATCCCAGGATGCTACTGGGGTTCTCATGTGAACTTAGCAAGGTTCCTGGGTCATCCCAAAGAAGCCACTGGGGTCTCTCGGTCAGCGCAGAGGAGCTGTTGTGGTATCTTGTGCCCCTTGTTGAGGAGGAGGGGACACGGTGGCCCTTGGCAGTTGCCCACAAGCCACTGTGGGAGACGGAGCCCCCCCATGTTGATGTGGAGCCTGAGGGGCCCAGCCCCAGGCAGGATGCTGCCGTCGCTGCCCACTCCCACAGAATCCCCTTCCAGAGTTGGACAAGTGAAGCCCGTTCCTACCCAGGGGATCACGCCCAATACTGCCCTGGCCCACGAGTGCAAGAGCCACCCAGCCTGCTGCAAGCCCCCCCAGGCACCCTTTGCTGCCAAGGCCCTCCTGCCATCAATGGCACTGGCAGCTCTGCTGTCTGGACGGCCCACTGCACTGGGGTCTGGGGGCAGGCCTGGGCTGCCCGTGGGGAAATAGGCACCTCGCGAAGCCCTGCAAAAGCGGGTGGCATGGCTGGGTAGCTGGAGCCCCGCACCACGTCAGCACAGCTTTGCCCAACACCGGCAGGGGGGTTCCCACCGGCCAGTGAGGTGGGACATGGCGGGGCTGTGCTCCATACGCCCTGTGTCCCCGTGCTGCCATGCGGGGACCCCGGTACAGGCCGTGCTGCCCAGTGCCCTCAGCGCAGCCTAGGCAACCCTCCTGGGCCCTGCAGGCCACTGCAAGACAAGGAAGGAGCATGCTCCTATTTCAAACTAGGGAAGTTAAGGCAGAATCAGCAAGGGCCAGAAAAGAATGGTCCTTGTTAACCAGACGTACTCCTGGGCCCCTGACAGCACATCTGGGCTACTGGCTTTTTCTTCTTGGCCTACAAAACGGTTGCGAGAGCAGAAATGGTGCCAGAAGCAGCTATCCCCCGGGGCAAGAGCAAATTCCCTTTTCCAGCACCCTCTCTGGTTTCCTGGGGATGCCCAGGAGAGCTGGAACCCTGCCCGGCAGGACAGGCCTGGCAGTCGCCTGGCACAGGAGCGTGGCAGGGTTCGGGGGGCCCACAGGCATGGGCTCCCACCGCCCGGGAGGGCGGCAGCCGTGTTGCCCCAGCAGAGCCCACAGGGTCTCCCTGCCCTGCTCAGCCCTGGGGAGCCCCAGTGTGACGTCAGAGCCGCCACTGTGAGGTCAGAGATGGCCACCCGCACAGCCCTGTGGTGCGTGGGGAAGGAGCCCACAGCTGCCGTGCGGCTGTTGCCCTGGGCAGACGCGCTCCTGCTGGAGGGCGGCGAGGGGCTGCTGCCGGAGCCGGTTTTGCCTGGGCAGGCCACACTGCTGGGCCTGAGGGGAAGAGCTGCATAGGGAGCCTGCCTTTGCCCAGAGATGGCGAGGAGAAAGGCCCCCCACAGAAGACGCCAAGGGGCCTCCAAAGGCTCCTTGGGCAACGAGGCTGACCAACAGCCAGCAGCAGAGGCAGCGGGGCCGAGCCGCTGCCAGACGAGAAGGTACAAAGTGGGCTGCTGCTCTCCAGGGCTTCAGGTTGGGGTGGTAGCACGGACGTGGCCTGACACGGCCAGTTGGGTGCGGAGCAGCATGGGGAAGCCAACAGAGGTTTCCTGAAGAAGAACCCCGTGCTTGCAAAGCCCCCCTTCTGTGGGGATGGGTCTTGGCTGAAAGCCTGGCTCGCTCTCCTGGCCAAAAGCCAGCGTGCAGCAGGGGCTTTAGGGGAGACCGCAGCCTCGTGCTGCTGGGCTCGCAGCCCAGCCCTGCTGCACAGGCAGATTTTGCCACACGGGGAGGTCAAGGCCCTGCGACCTGAGACTGGCTCCCTTGGGATGTTGAGGCGCAGTCCTGCCTGGCGGAGGGGGGCAGCTATGTGGGGATGAGAGGGGTCGGGAGACTGCCAGTGCCCAGCAAAGTGGGGGGGGGGACGCGGAGGGGGTCAGCAGCCTGTGCCCCCTCCCCGAACGGGCACTGAGAGGTGCATGCCGAAGGGGACAGGGTGAGAATCAGGCTGTGCTGCTGAGTGGGCTTCCCGAGGTGGGGGACTGCTGCTACCAGCTTGCTTCCTCTTCTCCCAATCCAGGTCTGTCAAGCAAAGGATGGAGAATGGAGAGGGAGGGACCCCTGACAGCAGCCCAGCTGTGCCGCCCTCTCTCACTGCTGCTGGGACGGCCTGTCCTCTGAAAGGGGCCACAGTAATTGCAAGTAAGATCAGCACTGCTGCTTGCTGTGAAGTCCTCTGGAGTGAACCTGTGAGAGCTGCGCTGTGCCAGAGCTCTGGGCAAATGTCTCAAGTGACAGAAGTACAGGCTGCCCTGCTCTGCCCCAGGGAGGGAGTGCATAGGACGTGGTGCCCGCCTTCCCGCAGGGCGCTGAAACACACGTGGCTGGGCATCCTAGAGAAGAGACACGCCTAACTTTTCTCTGGTTTCTTTGCCCAGGGACAGTCTTCAGCCTTACTTGCCATCTGGGAGGGGCCCTTGTCTCCCTGCGGAGACATCTGCTGAACACGCGCACCTTCGCCATGTATGGACAACATGTTTCTGCTGCAGACGGTGGGGGAGAAAGGGGATGTCTTAGGGCCAGTGCAAGCAAAGGGGAGAGCAGAGGGTATTCGGCAGCCAGCAGCCCGGGGCTCCCACTCGGGAGACCAAGCTCGGGCTCTTCTCGTGCTGTGGCCATTCTCAGGGAGAGCCAAGAGCAAAGGCCCTCGGCAGTCTCACTCCCCCGCAATTGCCGGAGCCCCAAACTTTGCCTGCGATAGGACAAACTGCCGCATAGCCAGGCACTCGCATGCTGAACCAAGCCTCCGCAGGGGAAGGGTTTTCCCCAGCTCTGGCAAAAGACCGTGCAGCTCTGGGACAGCTCTGGCAGGGAAGGCAGGCAAGGCTCCTGCGCTTCCCAGCTGTGCAGAAAAACACCCCTAAGAGAGATCTGTGTGACCACGAATGAGAACAGGCCTGCTTTCTCTGCCAAAGAGAGAGCAAGATCCACAGCAGAAAGATCCACAGCTGAAAAGCAGTCTTCAGTTGCTCGACCTCTTGACTTCCCTGGATTATTTTCATTCCCTTTTGGAAGGTGCTCCTGGAGCCCTTTCTTTGGGGAAGATCTGCCAGCAGTGTTGACCAGTGTGGACAGAAATCATGTTCCTCCTGGGCGCTGCTCTGTCAGCTCTCTGTCAGCAGCAGGCTTCCAAAGTGGTGCCTTTCCGGCCTGAAAAGGGAAATGCACCTGTGAAGGGGTTTGCCCAAGACTTGGATCGCTGACAGCCACAGGACTCCCTCTTTTTCAGGCAGAAGATGGCCCTGCAGAAGGAGCGGTTCTTGAAAGTCGTCTTCTTGTTGCTCCCAGTGGCTCTCGGTGAGTTTTCATGAGCAAACATCTCAGAGCAACAGCCTGGCTGTGCTGGAGGCCAGCTTTCAGCTGGCCAGCTTTCCTTTTGGCCAGGATGTGCGGAAACTTCTGTGGCCCAAGTGCTTCCTGAGTGTGTCCTTGACTGGCACTGGCTTTTCGACTCCCAGTAAGACTCGTAGTCTGCCAGCCATGCTGCTGCTCTGGCCACCTGACCAAATGGCCTGCTTAATCTGCGAGAGAAGGGCGTAGCTATTTCCAAGCCTGAACAGGGCATTCCCAGCGGGGAGAGGCCGTGCAGGGGCACCGATGGAGAGGTACCTCTCCTAGCCCATGCAGCCTGGTCTCGGTGCTCACTGAAGCAGCGAGGGGAAATGGGGAATAGCTCTCGGTACCAAGCACACCTGAAGATCACAGCTGCACAGTCCCCTCAAGCCTGGGCTCACGGCCCCCGGTCAGAGGCGCGTTCTCTCCCTGCACCCCACGTTCCCCACCTCCTCAGCTAACCTGCTGCCCGAGGCAACAGGGAGGAGACAACGCGACTGCAGGGATCGCTAGCAACCCCAGTCAAATAACTGTCTCTTGGTGATGTGAATTGTAGCTGGTGTTTACTGCGGGACCTCACTGCCAGTGTGGACAACGTGGGCGAAGGGACTGATAGAGGTCGGTGACTCTTGTGGGACAGGCACTTCCTGCAACGGACCGCTGCTGGATAAATCACGGGCTCTTCTGCTTCCGCGCAGGGTGACCCAAAGAAGCAGCAGCTTGTGCCGTCTCTCCCTAGGGAAGGCTCTCCTGGGAAGCCCCGGCGGCTCTGGTAGTGGATGCTCTAACGGAGCGTTTTTCCTTTTCAGGAGCTGACGTATCTGTCTGCAGCAGACCTGAAGACCCTGCGGTAAGAGATGTTTCCTGAGCTGGGACTGGTTCTGTGCAGAAGCGGCAGCCAACCCCGTGCTACCTGCACTCATCTTCCTAACAGCCAGGGCTCCCGTACTTCCCTCCTGCCTTGCCTTTTGCTCAGCCTGGTGCAGAAGGGAAGCAGTCGCAAAGCAGGGAAAGCACCTGTGTCTCTCCTCCTTGCTGAGCTCAGACACTCCCCAGAGGGCGTGGGCCACTCTCTGACAAGATCTGCCTTCCTGTCCTGCAGGAACTTGCCCGTTGTGTTGGCAGAGCAAACCCAAAAGATGCAGCTTGTGGGGGAGGAGGTGGCTCAACTGAGGGCAGAGATCAGCAGCGTGAAGGAGGTGACCCTGCAGTTTGGGGAAGTGGGCTTGGCTGGGCAGAACTCCTCAGGGTTGTTGGTGGGGTGGGACTGCTGACTGCAGCAGCCCAGCCCTTGCCCCAGGGGGCTCCTGCGTGAGCCTCTGCGCTGCACAGGCCCTTCTCTAGACCCAGTTTAACCGAGCTGCTGCCGGCAGCAGAGGACTGACCACAGCCTTCCCTTGGCACCTCTGGCTGCTCTGATGAGGCTCCTGAGGCAGCGGTGAGGCAGCGGTGAGACCCAGGCATGCTCACGGGGCCAGCCATCGCTTGCAGGGCCTGAGCCTGTCTCCCGGCTGACCTGAAGAGAGTGGAGGGTGGGGACGAGGATGTGGGGACCCTCATCAATGCACCTCAGGGCCACGGCCATGGCCGTGGCCACAGGTGCTCTTCCTCAGTCCTCGCGGCTCACGTTAGCATTAGAGAGTCTTGCAGCTCTGTGGCCAAGGCTTGCCTTGTGTTTCTGACGCTGACCCTTTGCCTCTGCGGGCGCTAGTAGCCACGCTGAGCTGCCTGCTGATGTGGGCCTTTTCTGTGTTCATTTATGGCGTTCCCAGGAAGTTCAGGAAGTGATCCAGGCAGCATCCGAGATGGCTTCGGAAACCTACGTCAAGATGTCTGACTGGGCCCTGAAAAGCTCTGGTATGGACACAAGCAGCCCCGTCTACTTGCCCTGCGCTTGTCTGTAGCACTCCCCAAAGGAGCCTCTGCTCCAGGCACTGCTCTCCAAAGTGAGGGAGCTTAAAGGCTTCCTGGGGTCCAAGAGCAAGGCTGTGGCAGAGTGGCTCTCTCAGACTCCCTCCCAATGCTGCCCTCGGCCTCCGCACGGGTGCCTCTGCCGCTGCCCCCGCACATGTTCCTGCGCTGATGGAGGGGCTCTCTTCCTCTCCACCGCAACTGAAAAGACAATGCCTGGGCCGTCCTTTGCTGCCCATGCAGCAAGCCCTCAGCTTTGGTCTGCTGTCATTCACATGGGCACCTGCTGTCTCCTTGTGGCACTGTGAGAGCAGCAGTCACCAGGCACGTGGATGCCGTCATTCGCCTGCGCAGCCTGCGACCCCCACCAGCGTAGTGAGGAGGACAGGACTGGCAGGCAAGGAACTGCCCGGCGGTGTCAGAAATAGTGTCTGAGCACCAAGTCCTCCCGGTCTGTGGCCTCTTGCAGTCATCTGCTCTCCCTTCCTTACAGGTGCCTTCATCGACACGCAGAGAACTTCTGAGACCTACCACTGCAAAGAGAATTGGGGCTGCAGGGTTTTACGGTTCTTTCACACTGCCAACCCTCCTGATACTATTCTGCAGGTAGCGTAGCAGAAATCATCAGGGAAGCTTTCCTTCCTTCCTGTGAAGTTGGGGACCGAGCTCAGGGGCTCTCCCCTCAGCCCAGTGGTACTTCTCAAGCCCACAGGCTTGATCAGGTTCTTGAAACCAAAGCTCTAACACACGGCTGGGCTGAAAGACTTTCTCCCTGGCGACCCCGTTTCCACACTCATCCCTAAGAGCGCCTTTTCGGGGGTGGGAGGCAGGAGGTGGGGGGTGCCCTGAGGAGCCACTGGGCAGAGTTGTGGTTCTGCTAGGCCCTGACTAGGATGGTTTCACAGCCGGTATTCTCCTCTGCTCTGTAATACTGAGAGCCCCCTTTGTCAGGCAGGGAAGAAGGCCTCCTGCTTCCCTCCATTTCCTCACACGCGCCTCATTTTCAACCAGAAATAGCCCCCACAGACACACCGGCACCCAGCCTTCAAGCTACGTGGGCAGTTGTGTTGGCCCCAACACTCTCTCACACTTCATTGCTCTCGCGTTCTGGTTGCAGCCGGATGTTTCCCCACGAAACTGCTGGCCTTTCCAAGGGCATCGGGGCCAGGTGGTCATCAGGTTGCCAGCACGAGTCCATCTGACTGCCGTCACTGTGCAGCAAATCTACAAAGAAGTCTCTCCCCCTGGGACCGTCATCAGCGCCCCCAGAGACATCGCTGTCTTTGTAAGTCTCTGCTGGGCACTTCTGGCAGGGATGCGGCCCTGGCAGAAAGCCATGACAGGGTCTTGCTTGCTTTTGTGCATCCTCTGAGCTTTGTGCCCTGCTCTCTCCTGAGCACTGCAGTGCCCTAGCAGGAAACTTCCAGGGCTCTAGAGGTTTCATCCCTCTTAAGACTTGTTCTGGCCAAGCACCTCAGGCTTCTTGACCAAAACTCAAGGCAGAGACTGAGCTCCACCATACCATAACTAGTGCTAGACTACTGCTACAGCCCCAGGAGAGGCTGGGTCGATAACAGGGCTGATCCAGCGCGTACGTTCCCTCTTTGTCGGGACGAGTCTGAGCTGCTCTCCTTGTGCTTTGCCCCTGAGGGAGTGGATGCGGACGGAGAAGAGGAAACTCTCCTTGGGACGTTCATGTACGACGTGGCAAAAGAAGCCGTTCAGACATTCCCTCTGAAGGTACGGTTCGCGCACGGGGGCGAAGTGCCAGGGAGAAAAAGAGGTTTGCCTGCAAGTCCGCGGCAGGAAGAGCGTGGATGCTTTCTACCTGGGCAGAGGGGCCCGCACCACCCCCGAGAGAGACCTGGCGGGTTTCGGAGGGCTGAGTAGGACGCGGTGGTGGTAGCAAAAGGATAGCGAGGGCAGGGTCAGTCCCGCGGGAGCACGAGTCCCGAGAGATCCCTGGCTGCACCCACTACCTTCAGCAGCAGAGCCAGCCGCACACGCAGCCACTCCACCCAAGCAAGGTCTGTGTGCCGTGGAGAAACAGGGACACCTGGTGGCAAAAGGCCTCGGGCAGCACCGTCACTCCATCCTGTGGCCTGCTGGCAGGCTGGACAGTGTCCTGTCCTCCCAGCATAGCATGCCCCTTTTCTGACGGTGCTCTCACACCTGCCAGGAGGCAAGCAGGCAGAGCAGACAGTGGGAGCTTGGTGGGGTTGCACACCAGCTGCCCCACGCATAGGAGCACCTCCCCGGCCTCTCTGTCAGCACAGAGCAAGCAGCAGAGGGAAGGGGCAGAGGGAAGGGAGACTGAGACCCAGCCGGGCTGGCATGCAGAGGATGCCAGGTGCCTTCCCCCTTCCCCTGACCCCAGCCTGCCCAGCAGCCCCCGTCCCAGCAGCGAGTCTCGGATTTCCACAGCCGCTCCGACCCACTTTCCGGAGCTTGTTCTTGAGCAGGAGCAGAGCTGGCAGGGGGAGATACGTTGATTGCACTGTCCCTCTTAACACCCCCGTTTCCTTCTCCCTCTTTTCTTCACAGAACGCGCCGTTTCCCAGAGCCTTTTCATATATCAAACTCGTCGTGAAGAGCAACTGGGGAAACCCAGCGTACACCTGCATTTATCGAGTGCAGGTTCATGGGAAGATGGCGAAACCAGAAAGCCTCAACTGAAACCTGAGAAAAAAAGAAGGATAAACATAAAAAAGAAGATAAAGTCGGAAAAAAAAAAAAAAGATTTGGCAATTCAGCTCGGTGTCGAAGATTTGTCTCCAAAGTGGGGTGCACAAGAATGTCCATTGCGGGGGGAGTGCATGAGCGTGTGGAAAACACTAAAACTTCCACTGAATTTTTCCTTAAAAATTAGGATGACATTAAGCATTCCTGAGATTTACTCCAGAGAGGAGAGGCCCAGCCTGGCACCGGTCATCCGCCGCCGCCTAGGGATGCCTCGCAACTGGCACCAGCCTAGGGCGCGCAGAAGGCCCGGCTTCAGTTTACAACAGGCAGACTGCCACCACCCCCACAGCAGGCCCTGCAGGAGCTCTCCCAGGAGCCCGCCCACCCTCTTCCTGGCTTCTCAGCCAATGGCGCCAGCCGGGTGGTGACAGGCAGGGCCCCCCGCCACCCACTTCAGCGTCCTTCTCTGGCCCCGCCCCCCTCCGGCCCCACTGCCATGGCAACTGGGCCGACTGCAGGCCTGGGTTGCAGGGCTACCAACAAGCTTTGGGACAGCGTCGCCTTAAAGGGCTGAGCAATTTGGCAGAAAATAAACCCCCTTGCGTTCCAGCTTGTCCTCAGCAGCACTGTCTTTATAATAATTCCACAGACAGCTCTTTGGAGCTCCCAGGGCCGGGGCTTGGGAGCTCTTCCCTTACTTTCCCGATAGTGGGGCCGAAGGAGCAGATTGAACAATTTGGCCTAGCACTTTCCCAGCATCCAGGCTGTCGGGTTTCTTGTTAACGCATAGTTTCTGTAAAACGGGTGGTGGGAGCCTGTCTCGGTGGCCTGCCGGAAACCCCATTCCTCAGCCCATGAACATCCTCCTTCTAGATCTCGCTCCTCTCTGTCGGGGGTTCTTTTTGTGTCACACTGATTAGTGTCGACGGGGAATTTTCGAGCGTTTCACCCCTTGTTATTTGGACCTCCCCTTGGCATTTGGACGACCCTGACCTGCCTTTCCTTTGGACGGCCCACCGTCTCTGGGCTTCCCAGAAAGGCTGTCCAGTCCTGCAGCCCTTGGGGTGTTCCCATCAGCGGCTCCACCATCTAACACTAAGGCTAGGCTCTTCAGTCTCCCAGGCGCTGCATTTTGCAACACTTTGGTTTTTCCCTCCTGCTTTTGCTCTCGTGGACATCATGTCCTGGGGTATAGCGCCTTCTCCATTAAGGCCATGCCAGGCAGCCAGTCTCGCTGTCCACTCGGAACACTCCAGGGACAGGGAGGGTTAGAAGCCCATTTTCCTGGCAGCTGTCTAACAGCATCTAGTATAGGGAGGGCGTCAGGGTAGCAGGCACATTCCCTGGGGGTTGTTGGAGGATCCCAGGGGGTTCCTGAGAGATGGGGCTGGTGAGCGGGCATCCCAGGATGCTACTGGGGTTCTCATGTGAACTTAGCAAGGTTCCTGGGTCATCCCAAAGAAGCCACTGGGGTCTCTCGGTCAGCGCAGAGGAGCTGTTGTGGTATCTTGTGCCCCTTGTTGAGGAGGAGGGGACACGGTGGCCCTTGGCAGTTGCCCACAAGCCACTGTGGGAGACGGAGCCCCCCCATGTTGATGTGGAGCCTGAGGGGCCCAGCCCCAGGCAGGATGCTGCCGTCGCTGCCCACTCCCACAGAATCCCCTTCCAGAGTTGGACAAGTGAAGCCCGTTCCTACCCAGGGGATCACGCCCAATACTGCCCTGGCCCACGAGTGCAAGAGCCACCCAGCCTGCTGCAAGCCCCCCCAGGCACCCTTTGCTGCCAAGGCCCTCCTGCCATCAATGGCACTGGCAGCTCTGCTGTCTGGACGGCCCACTGCACTGGGGTCTGGGGGCAGGCCTGGGCTGCCCGTGGGGAAATAGGCACCTCGCGAAGCCCTGCAAAAGCGGGTGGCATGGCTGGGTAGCTGGAGCCCCGCACCACGTCAGCACAGCTTTGCCCAACACCGGCAGGGGGGTTCCCACCGGCCAGTGAGGTGGGACATGGCGGGGCTGTGCTCCATACGCCCTGTGTCCCCGTGCTGCCATGCGGGGACCCCGGTACAGGCCGTGCTGCCCAGTGCCCTCAGCGCAGCCTAGGCAACCCTCCTGGGCCCTGCAGGCCACTGCAAGACAAGGAAGGAGCATGCTCCTATTTCAAACTAGGGAAGTTAAGGCAGAATCAGCAAGGGCCAGAAAAGAATGGTCCTTGTTAACCAGACGTACTCCTGGGCCCCTGACAGCACATCTGGGCTACTGGCTTTTTCTTCTTGGCCTACAAAACGGTTGCGAGAGCAGAAATGGTGCCAGAAGCAGCTATCCCCCGGGGCAAGAGCAAATTCCCTTTTCCAGCACCCTCTCTGGTTTCCTGGGGATGCCCAGGAGAGCTGGAACCCTGCCCGGCAGGACAGGCCTGGCAGTCGCCTGGCACAGGAGCGTGGCAGGGTTCGGGGGGCCCACAGGCATGGGCTCCCACCGCCCGGGAGGGCGGCAGCCGTGTTGCCCCAGCAGAGCCCACAGGGTCTCCCTGCCCTGCTCAGCCCTGGGGACCCCCAGTGTGACGTCAGAGCCGCCACTGTGAGGTCAGAGATGGCCACCCGCACAGCCCTGTGGTGCGTGGGGAAGGAGCCCACAGCTGCCGTGCGGCTGTTGCCCTGGGCAGACGCGCTCCTGCTGGAGGGCGGCGAGGGGCTGCTGCCGGAGCCGGTTTTGCCTGGGCAGGCCACACTGCTGGGCCTGAGGGGAAGAGCTGCATAGGGAGCCTGCCTTTGCCCAGAGATGGCGAGGAGAAAGGCCCCCCACAGAAGACGCCAAGGGGCCTCCAAAGGCTCCTTGGGCAACGAGGCTGACCAACAGCCAGCAGCAGAGGCAGCGGGGCCGAGCCGCTGCCAGACGAGAAGGTACAAAGTGGGCTGCTGCTCTCCAGGGCTTCAGGTTGGGGTGGTAGCACGGACGTGGCCTGACACGGCCAGTTGGGTGCGGAGCAGCATGGGGAAGCCAACAGAGGTTTCCTGAAGAAGAACCCCGTGCTTGCAAAGCCCCCCTTCTGTGGGGATGGGTCTTGGCTGAAAGCCTGGCTCGCTCTCCTGGCCAAAAGCCAGCGTGCAGCAGGGGCTTTAGGGGAGACCGCAGCCTCGTGCTGCTGGGCTCGCAGCCCAGCCCAGCTGCACGGGCAGATTTTGCCACACGGGGAGGTCAAGGCCCTGCGACCTGAGACTGGCTCCCTTGGGATGTTGAGGCGCAGTCCTGCCTGGCGGAGGGGGGCAGCTATGTGGGGATGAGAGGGGTCGGGAGACTGCCAGTGCCCAGCAAAGTGGGGGGGGGGACGCGGAGGGGGTCAGCAGCCTGTGCCCCCTCCCCGAACGGGCACTGAGAGGTGCATGCCGAAGGGGACAGGGTGAGAATCAGGCTGTGCTGCTGAGTGGGCTTCCCGAGGTGGGGGACTGCTGCTACCAGCTTGCTTCCTCTTCTCCCAATCCAGGTCTGTCAAGCAAAGGATGGAGAATGGAGAGGGAGGGACCCCTGACAGCAGCCCAGCTGTGCCGCCCTCTCTCACTGCTGCTGGGACGGCCTGTCCTCTGAAAGGGGCCACAGTAATTGCAAGTAAGATCAGCACTGCTGCTTGCTGTGAAGTCCTCTGGAGTGAACCTGTGAGAGCTGCGCTGTGCCAGAGCTCTGGGCAAATGTCTCAAGTGACAGAAGTACAGGCTGCCCTGCTCTGCCCCAGGGAGGGAGTGCATAGGACGTGGTGCCCGCCTTCCCGCAGGGCGCTGAAACACACGTGGCTGGGCATCCTAGAGAAGAGACACGCCTAACTTTTCTCTGGTTTCTTTGCCCAGGGACAGTCTTCAGCCTTACTTGCCATCTGGGAGGGGCCCTTGTCTCCCTGCGGAGACATCTGCTGAACACGCGCACCTTCGCCATGTATGGACAACATGTTTCTGCTGCAGACGGTGGGGGAGAAAGGGGATGTCTTAGGGCCAGTGCAAGCAAAGGGGAGAGCAGAGGGTATTCGGCAGCCAGCAGCCCGGGGCTCCCACTCGGGAGACCAAGCTCGGGCTCTTCTCGTGCTGTGGCCATTCTCAGGGAGAGCCAAGAGCAAAGGCCCTCGGCAGTCTCACTCCCCCGCAATTGCCGGAGCCCCAAACTTTGCCTGCGATAGGACAAACTGCCGCATAGCCAGGCACTCGCATGCTGAACCAAGCCTCCGCAGGGGAAGGGTTTTCCCCAGCTCTGGCAAAAGACCGTGCAGCTCTGGGACAGCTCTGGCAGGGAAGGCAGGCAAGGCTCCTGCGCTTCCCAGCTGTGCAGAAAAACACCCCTAAGAGAGATCTGTGTGACCACGAATGAGAACAGGCCTGCTTTCTCTGCCAAAGAGAGAGCAAGATCCACAGCAGAAAGATCCACAGCTGAAAAGCAGTCTTCAGTTGCTCGACCTCTTGACTTCCCTGGATTATTTTCATTCCCTTTTGGAAGGTGCTCCTGGAGCCCTTTCTTTGGGGAAGATCTGCCAGCAGTGTTGACCAGTGTGGACAGAAATCATGTTCCTCCTGGGCGCTGCTCTGTCAGCTCTCTGTCAGCAGCAGGCTTCCAAAGTGGTGCCTTTCCGGCCTGAAAAGGGAAATCCACCTGTGAAGGGGTTTGCCCAAGACTTGGATCGCTGACAGCCACAGGACTCCCTCTTTTTCAGGCAGAAGATGGCCCTGCAGAAGGAGCGGTTCTTGAAAGTCGTC
Source organism: Gavia stellata (assembly GCF_030936135.1). Lineage (NCBI taxonomy): Eukaryota > Metazoa > Chordata > Aves > Gaviiformes > Gaviidae > Gavia > Gavia stellata. The sequence goes on along the minus strand of NW_026776368.1, from coordinate 89,415 downwards.
TTCTTGTTGCTCCCAGTGGCTCTCGGTGAGTTTTCATGAGCAAACATCTCAGAGCAACAGCCTGGCTGTGCTGGAGGCCAGCTTTCAGCTGGCCAGCTTTCCTTTTGGCCAGGATGTGCGGAAACTTCTGTGGCCCAAGTGCTTCCTGAGTGTGTCCTTGACTGGCACTGGCTTTTCGACTCCCAGTAAGACTCGTAGTCTGCCAGCCATGCTGCTGCTCTGGCCACCTGACCAAATGGCCTGCTTAATGTGCGAGAGAAGGGCGTAGCTATTTCCAAGCCTGAACAGGGCATTCCCAGCGGGGAGAGGCCGTGCAGGGGCACCGATGGAGAGGTACCTCTCCTAGCCCATGCAGCCTGGTCTCGGTGCTCACTGAAGCAGCGAGGGGAAATGGGGAATAGCTCTCGGTACCAAGCACACCTGAAGATCACAGCTGCACAGTCCCCTCAAGCCTGGGCTCACGGCCCCCGGTCAGAGGCGCGTTCTCTCCCTGCACCCCACGTTCCCCACCTCCTCAGCTAACCTGCTGCCCGAGGCAACAGGGAGGAGACAACGCGACTGCAGGGATCGCTAGCAACCCCAGTCAAATAACTGTCTCTTGGTGATGTGAATTGTAGCTGGTGTTTACTGCGGGACCTCACTGCCAGTGTGGACAACGCGGGCGAAGGGACTGATAGAGGTCGGTGACTCTTGTGGGACAGGCACTTCCTGCAACGGACCGCTGCTGGATAAATCACGGGCTCTTCTGCTTCCGCGCAGGGTGACCCAAAGAAGCAGCAGCTTGTGCCGTCTCTCCCTAGGGAAGGCTCTCCTGGGAAGCCCCGGCGGCTCTGGTAGTGGATGCTCTAACGGAGCGTTTTTCCTTTTCAGGAGCTGACGTATCTGTCTGCAGCAGACCTGAAGACCCTGCGGTAAGAGATGTTTCCTGAGCTGGGACTGGTTCTGTGCAGAAGCGGCAGCCAACCCCGTGCTACCTGCACTCATCTTCCTAACAGCCAGGGCTCCCGTACTTCCCTCCTGCCTTGCCTTTTGCTCAGCCTGGTGCAGAAGGGAAGCAGTCGCAAAGCAGGGAAAGCACCTGTGTCTCTCCTCCTTGCTGAGCTCAGACACTCCCCAGAGGGCGTGGGCCACTCTCTGACAAGATCTGCCTTCCTGTCCTGCAGGAACTTGCCCATTGTGTTGGCAGAGCAAACCCAAAAGATGCAGCTTGTGGGGGAGGAGGTGGCTCAACTGAGGGCAGAGATCAGCAGCGTGAAGAAGGTGACCCTGCAGTTTGGGGAAGTGGGCTTGGCTGGGCAGAACTCCTCAGGGTTGTTGGTGGGGTGGGACTGCTGACTGCAGCAGCCCAGCCCTTGCCCCAGGGGGCTCCTGCGTGAGCCTCTGCGCTGCACAGGCCCTTCTCTAGACCCAGTTTAACCGAGCTGCTGCCGGCAGCAGAGGACTGACCACAGCCTTCCCTTGGCACCTCTGGCTGCTCTGATGAGGCTCCTGAGGCAGCAGTGAGGCAGCGGTGAGACCCAGGCATGCTCACGGGGCCAGCCATCGCTTGCAGGGCCTGAGCCTGTCTCCCGGCTGACCTGAAGAGAGTGGAGGGTGGGGACGAGGATGTGGGGACCCTCATCAATGCACCTCAGGGCCACGGCCATGGCCGTGGCCACAGGTGCTCTTCCTCAGTCCTCGCGGCTCACGTTAGCATTAGAGAGTCTTGCAGCTCTGTGGCCAAGGCTTGCCTTGTGTTTCTGACGCTGACCCTTTGCCTCTGCGGGCGCTAGTAGCCACGCTGAGCTGCCTGCTGATGTGGGCCTTTTCTGTGTTCATTTATGGCGTTCCCAGGAAGTTCAGGAAGTGATCCAGGCAGCATCCGAGATGGCTTCGGAAACCTACGTCAAGATGTCTGACTGGGCCCTGAAAAGCTCTGGTATGGACACAAGCAGCCCCGTCTACTTGCCCTGCGCTTGTCTGTAGCACTCCCCAAAGGAGCCTCTGCTCCAGGCACTGCTCTCCAAAGTGAGGGAGCTTAAAGGCTTCCTGGGGTCCAAGAGCAAGGCTGTGGCAGAGTGGCTCTCTCAGACTCCCTCCCAGTGCTGCCCTCGGCCTCCGCACGGGTGCCTCTGCCGCTGCCCCCGCACGTGTTCCTGTGCTGATGGAGGGGCTCTCTTCCTCTCCACCGCAACTGAAAAGACAATGCCTGGGCCGTCCTTTGCTGCCCATGCAGCAAGCCCTCAGCTTTGGTCTGCTGTCATTCACATGGGCACCTGCTGTCTCCTTGTGGCACTGTGAGAGCAGCAGTCACCAGGCACGTGGATGCCGTCATTCGCCTGCGCAGCCTGCGACCCCCACCAGCGTAGTGAGGAGGACAGGACTGGCAGGCAAGGAACTGCCCGGCGGTGTCAGAAATAGTGTCTGAGCACCAAGTCCTCCCGGTCTGTGGCCTCTTGCAGTCATCTGCTCTCCCTTCCTTACAGGTGCCTTCATCGACACGCAGAGAACTTCTGAGACCTACCACTGCAAAGAGAATTGGGGCTGCAGGGTTTTACGGTTCTTTCACACTGCCAACCCTCCTGATACTATTCTGCAGGTAGCGTAGCAGAAATCATCAGGGAAGCTTTCCTTCCTTCCTGTGAAGTTGGGGACCGAGCTCAGGGGCTCTCCCCTCAGCCCAGTGGTACTTCTCAAGCCCACAGGCTTGATCAGGTTCTTGAAACCAAAGCTCTAACACACGGCTGGGCTGAAAGACTTTCTCCCTGGCGACCCCGTTTCCACACTCATCCCTAAGAGCGCCTTTTCGGGGGTGGGAGGCAGGAGGTGGGGGGTGCCCTGAGGAGCCACTGGGCAGAGTTGTGGTTCTGCTAGGCCCTGACTAGGATGGTTTCACAGCCGGTATTCTCCTCTGCTCTGTAATACTGAGAGCCCCCTTTGTCAGGCAGGGAAGAAGGCCTCCTGCTTCCCTCCATTTCCTCACACGCGCCTCATTTTCAACCAGAAATGGCCCCCACAGACACACCGGCGCCCAGCCTTCAAGCTATGTGGGCAGTTGTGTTGGCCCCAACACTCTCTCACACTTCATTGCTCTCGCGTTCTGGTTGCAGCCGGATGTTTCCCCACGAAACTGCTGGCCTTTCCAAGGGCATCGGGGCCAGGTGGTCATCAGGTTGCCAGCACGAGTCCATCTGACTGCCGTCACTGTGCAGCAAATGTACAAAGAAGTCTCTCCCCCTGGGACCGTCATCAGCGCCCCCAGAGACATCGCTGTCTTTGTAAGTCTCTGCTGGGCACTTCTGGCAGGGATGCGGCCCTGGCAGAAAGCCATGACAGGGTCTTGCTTGCTTTTGTGCATCCTCTGAGCTTTGTGCCCTGCTCTCTCCTGAGCACTGCAGTGCCCTAGCGGGAAACTTCCAGGGCTCTAGAGGTTTCATCCCTCTTAAGACTTGTTCTGGCCAAGCACCTCAGGCTTCTTGACCAAAACTCAAGACGGAGACTGAGCTCCACCATACCATAACTAGTGCTAGACTACTGCTACAGCCCCAGGAGAGGCTGGGTCGATAACAGGGCTGATCCAGCGCGTACGTTCCCTCTTTGTCGGGACGAGTCTGAGCTGCTCTCCTTGTGCTTTGCCCCTGAGGGAGTGGATGCGGACGGAGAAGAGGAAACTCTCCTTGGGACGTTCATGTATGACGTGGCAAAAGAGGCCGTTCAGACATTCCCTCTGAAGGTACGGTTCGCGCACGGGGGCGAAGTGCCAGGGAGAAAAAGAGGTTTGCCTGCAAGTCCGCGGCAGGAAGAGCGTGGATGCTTTCTACCTGGGCAGAGGGGCCCGCACCACCCCCGAGAGAGACCTGGCGGGTTTCGGAGGGCTGAGTAGGACGTGGTGGTGGTAGCAAAAGGATAGCGAGGGCAGGGTCAGGCCTGCGGGAGCACGAGTCCCGAGAGATCCCTGGCTGCACCCACTGCCTTCAGCAGCAGAGCCAGCTGCACACGCAGCCACTCCACCCAAGCAAGGTCTGTGTGCCGTGGAGAAACAGGGACACCTGGTGGCAAAAGGCCTCGGGCAGCACCGTCACTCCATCCTGTGGCCTGCTGGCAGGCTGGACAGTGTCCTGTCCTCCCAGCATAGCATGCCCCTTTTCTGACGGTGCTCTCACACCTGCCAGGAGGCAAGCAGGCAGAGCAGACGGTGGGAGCTTGGTGGGGTTGCACACCAGCTGCCCCACGCATAGGAGCACCTCCCCGGCCTCTCTGTCAGCACAGAGCAAGCAGCAGAGGGAAGGGGCAGAGGGAAGGGAGACTGAGACCCAGCCGGGCTGGCATGCAGAGGATGCCAGGTGCCTTCCCCCTTCCCCTGACCCCAGCCTGCCCAGCAGCCCCCGTCCCAGCAGCGAGTCTCGGATTTCCACAGCCGCTCCGACCCACTTTCCGGAGCTTGTTCTTGAGCAGGAGCAGAGCTGGCAGGGGGAGATACATTGATTGCACTGTCCCTCTTAACACCCCCGTTTCCTTCTCCCTCTTTTCTTCACAGAACGCGCCGTTTCCCAGAGCCTTTTCATATATCAAACTCGTTGTGAAGAGCAACTGGGGAAACCCAGCGTACACCTGCATTTATCGAGTGCAGGTTCATGGGAAGATGGCGAAACCAGAAAGCCTCAACTGAAACCTGAGAAAAAAAGAAGGATAAACATAAAAAAGAAGATAAAGTCGGAAAAAAAAAAAAAGATTTGGCAATTCAGCTCGGTGTCGAAGATTTGTCTCCAAAGTGGGGTGCACAAGAATGTCCATTGCGGGGGGAGTGCATGAGCGTGTGGAAAACACTAAAACTTCCACTGAATTTTTCCTTAAAAATTAGGATGACATTAAGCATTCCTGAGATTTACTCCAGAGAGGAGAGGCCCAGCCTGGCACCGGTCATCCGCCGCCGCCTAGGGAGGCCTCGCAACTGGCACCAGCCTAGGGCGCGCAGAAGGCCCGGCTTCAGTTTACAACAGGCAGGCTGCCACCACCCCCACAGCAGGCCCTGCAGGAGCTCTCCCAGGAGCCCGCCCACCCTCTTCCTGGCTTCTCAGCCAATGGCGCCAGCCGGGTGGTGACAGGCAGGGCCCCCCGCCACCCACTGCCATGGCAACTGGGCCAACTGCAGGCCTGGGTTGCAGGGCTACCAACAAGCTTTGGGACAGCGTCGCCTTAAGGGGCTGAGCAATTTGGCAGAAAATAAACCCCCTTGCGTTCCAGCTTGTCCTCAGCAGCACTGTCTTTATAATAATTCCACAGACAGCTCTTTGGAGCTCCCAGGGCCGGGGCTTGGGAGCTCTTCCCTTACTTTCCCGATAGTGGGTCCGAAGGAGCAGATGGAACAATTTGGCCTAGCACTTTCCCAGCATCCAGGCTGTCGGGTTTCTTGTTAACGCATAGTTTCTGTAAAACAGGTGGTGGGAGCCTGTCTCGGTGGCCTGCCGGAAACCCCATTCCTCAGCCCATGAACATCCTCCTTCTAGATCTCGCTCCTCTCTGTCGGGGGTTCTTTTTGTGTCACACTGATTAGTGTCGACGGGGAATTTTCGAGCGTTTCACCCCTTGTTATTTGGACCTCCCCTTGGCATTTGGACGACCCTGACCTGCCTTTCCTTTGGATGGCCCACCGTCTCTGGGCTTCCCAGAAAGGCTGTCCAGTCCTGCAGTCCTTGGCGTGTTCCCATCAGCGGCTCCACCATCTAACACTAAGGCTAGGCTCTTCAGTCTCCCAGGCGCTGCATTTTGCAACACTTTGGTTTTTCCCTCCTGCTTTTGCTCTCGTGGACATCATGTCCTGGGGTATAGCGCCTTCTCCATTAAGGCCATGCCAGGCAGCCAGTCTCGCTGTCCACTCGGAACACTCCAGGGACAGGGAGGGTTAGAAGCCCATTTTCCTGGCAGCTGTCTAACAGCATCTAGTATAGGGAGGGCGTCAGGGTAGCAGGCACATTCCCTGGGGGTTGTTGGAGGATCCCAGGGGGTTCCTGAGAGATGGGGCTGGTGAGCGGGCATCCCAGGATGCTACTGGGGTTCTCATGCGAACTTAGCAAGGTTCCTGGGTCATCCCAAAGAAGCCACTGGGGTCTCTCGGTCAGCGCAGAGGAGCTGTTGTGGTATCTTGTGCCCCTTGTTGAGGAGGAGGGGACACGGTGGCCCTTGGCAGTTGCCCACAAGCCACTGTGGGAGACGGAGCCCCCCCATGTTGATGTGGAGCCTGAGGGGCCCAGCCCCAGGCAGGATGCTGCCGTCGCTGCCCACTCCCACAGAATCCCCTTCCAGAGTTGGACAAGTGAAGCCCGTTCCTACCCAGGGGATCACGCCCAATACTGCCCTGCCCCACGAGTGCAAGAGCCACCCAGCCTGCTGCAAGCCCCCCCAGGCACCCTTTGCTGCCAAGGCCCTCCTGCCATCAATGGCACTGGCAGCTCTGCTGTCTGGACGGCCCACTGCACTGGGGTCTGGGGGCAGGCCTGGGCTGCCCGTGGGGAAATAGGCACCTCGCGAAGCCCTGCAAAAGCGGGTGGCATGGCTGGGTAGCTGGAGCCCCGCACCACGTCAGCACAGCTTTGCCCAACACCGGCAGGGGGCTTCCCACCGGCCAGTGAGGTGGGACATGGCGGGGCTGTGCTCCATACGCCCTGTGTCCCCGTGCTGCCATGCGGGGACCCCGGTACAGGCCGTGCTGCCCAGTGCCCTCAGCGCAGCCTAGGCAACCCTCCTGGGCCCTGCAGGCCACTGCAAGACAAGGAAGGAGCATGCTCCTATTTCAAACTAGGGAAGTTAAGGCAGAATCAGCAAGGGCCAGAAAAGAATGGTCCTTGTTAACCAGACGTACTCCTGGGCCCCTGACAGCACATCTGGGCTACTGGCTTTTTCTTCTTGGCCTACAAAACGGTTGCGAGAGCAGAAATGGTGCCAGAAGCAGCTATCCCCCGGGGCAAGAGAAAATTCCCTTTTCCAGCACCCTCTCTGGTTTCCTGGGGATGCCCAGGAGAGCTGGAACCCTGCCCGGCAGGACAGGCCTGGCAGTCGCCTGGCACAGGAGCGTGGCAGGGTTCGGGGGGCCCACAGGCATGGGCTCCCACTGCCCGGGAGGGCGGCAGCCGTGTTGCCCCAGCGGAGCCCACAGGGTCTCCCTGCCCTGCTCAGCCCTGGGGAGCCCCAGTGTGACGTCAGAGCCGCCACTGTGAGGTCAGAGATGGCCACCCGCACAGCCCTGTGGTGCGTGGGGAAGGAGCCCACAGCTGCCGTGCGGCTGTTGCCCTGGGCAGACGCGCTCCCGCTGGAGGGCGGCGAGGGGCTGCTGCCGGAGCCGGTTTTGCCTGGGCAGGCCACACTGCTGGGCCTGAGGGGAAGAGCTGCATAGGGAGCCTGCCTTTGCCCAGAGATGGTGAGGAGAAAGGCCCCCCACAGAAGACGCCAAGGGGCCTCCAAAGGCTCCTTGGGCAACGAGGCTGACCAACAGCCAGCAGCAGAGGCAGCGGGGCCGAGCCGCTGCCAGACGAGAAGGTACAAAGTGGGCTGCTGCTCTCCAGGGCTTCAGGTTGGGGTGGTAGCACGGACGTGGCCTGACACGGCCAGTTGGGTGCGGAGCAGCATGGGGAAGCCAACAGAGGTTTCCTGAAGAAGAACCCCGTGCTTGCAAAGCCCCCCTTCTGTGGGGATGGGTCTTGGCTGAAAGCCTGGCTCGCTCTCCTGGCCAAAAGCCAGCGTGCAGCAGGGGCTTTAGGGGAGACCGCAGCCTCGTGCTGCTGGGCTCGCAGCCCAGCCCAGCTGCACGGGCAGATTTTGCCACACGGGGAGGTCAAGGCCCTGCGACCTGAGACTGGCTCCCTTGGGATGTTGAGGCGCAGTCCTGCCTGGCGGAGGGGGGCAGCTATGTGGGGATGAGAGGGGTCGGGAGACTGCCAGTGCCCAGCAAAGTGGGGGGGGGGACGCGGAGGGGGTCAGCAGCCTGTGCCCCCTCCCCGAACGGGCACTGAGAGGTGCATGCCGAAGGGGACAGGGTGAGAATCAGGCTGTGCTGCTGAGTGGGCTTCCCGAGGTGGGGGACTGCTGCTACCAGCTTGCTTCCTCTTCTCCCAATCCAGGTCTGTCAAGCAAAGGATGGAGAATGGAGAGGGAGGGACCCCTGACAGCAGCCCAGCTGTGCCGCCCTCTCTCACTGCTGCTGGGACGGCCTGTCCTCTGAAAGGGGCCACAGTAATTGCAAGTAAGATCAGCACTGCTGCTTGCTGTGAAGTCCTCTGGAGTGAACCTGTGAGAGCTGCGCTGTGCCAGAGCTCTGGGCAAATGTCTCAAGTGACAGAAGTACAGGCTGCCCTGCTCTGCCCCAGGGAGGGAGTGCATAGGACGTGGTGCCCGCCTTCCCGCAGGGCGCTGAAACACACGTGGCTGGGCATCCTAGAGAAGAGACACGCCTAACTTTTCTCTGGTTTCTTTGCCCAGGGACAGTCTTCAGCCTTACTTGCCATCTGGGAGGGGCCCTTGTCTCCCTGCGGAGACATCTGCTGAACACGCGCACCTTCGCCATGTATGGACAACATGTTTCTGCTGCAGACGGTGGGGGAGAAAGGGGATGTCTTAGGGCCAGTGCAAGCAAAGGGGATAGCAGAGTGTATTCGGCAGCCAGCAGCCCGGGGCTCCGACTCGGGAGACGAAGCTCGGGCTCTTCTCGTGCTGTGGCCATTCTCAGGGAGAGCCAAAAGCAAAGGCCCTCGGCAGTCTCACTCCCCCGCAATTGCCGGAGCCCCAAACTTTGCCTGCGATAGGACAAACTGCCGCATAGCCAGGCACTCGCATGCTGAACCAAGCCTCCGCAGGGGAAGGGTTTTCCCCAGCTCTGGCAAAAGACCGTGCAGCTCTGGGACAGCTCTGGCAGGGAAGGCAGGCAAGGCTCCTGCGCTTCCCAGCTGTGCAGAAAAACACCCCTAAGAGAGATCTGTGTGACCACGAATGAGAACAGGCCTGCTTTCTCTGCCAAAGAGAGAGCAAGATCCACAGCAGAAAGATCCACAGCTGAAAAGCAGTCTTCAGTTGCTCGACCTCTTGACTTCCCTGGATTATTTTCATTCCCTTTTGGAAGGTGCTCCTGGAGCCCTTTCTTTGGGGAAGATCTGCCAGCAGTGTTGACCAGTGTGGACAGAAATCATGTTTCTCCTGGGCGCTGCTCTGTCAGCTCTCTGTCAGCAGCAGGCTTCCAAAGTGGTGCCTTTCCGGCCTGAAAAGGGAAATGCACCTGTGAAGGGGTTTGCCCAAGACTTGGATCGCTGACAGCCACAGGACTCCCTCTTTTTCAGGCAGAAGATGGCCCTGCAGAAGGAGCGGTTCTTGAAAGTCGTCTTCTTGTTGCTCCCAGTGGCTCTCGGTGAGTTTTCATGAGCAAACATCTCAGAGCAACAGCCTGGCTGTGCTGGAGGCCAGCTTTCAGCTGGCCAGCTTTCCTTTTGGCCAGGATGTGCGGAAACTTCTGTGGCCCAAGTGCTTCCTGAGTGTGTCCTTGACTGGCACTGGCTTTTCGACTCCCAGTAAGACTCGTAGTCTGCCAGCCATGCTGCTGCTCTGGCCACCTGACCAAATGGCCTGCTTAATCTGCGAGAGAAGGGCGTAGCTATTTCCAAGCCTGAACAGGGCATTCCCAGCGGGGAGAGGCCGTGCAGGGGCACCGATGGAGAGGTACCTCTCCTAGCCCATGCAGCCTGGTCTCGGTGCTCACTGAAGCAGCGAGGGGAAATGGGGAATAGCTCTCGGTACCAAGCACACCTGAAGATCACAGCTGCACAGTCCCCTCAAGCCTGGGCTCACGGCCCCCGGTCAGAGGCGCGTTCTCTCCCTGCACCCCACGTTCCCCACCTCCTCAGCTAACCTGCTGCCCGAGGCAACAGGGAGGAGACAACGCGACTGCAGGGATCGCTAGCAACCCCAGTCAAATAACTGTCTCTTGGTGATGTGAATTGTAGCTGGTGTTTACTGCGGGACCTCACTGCCAGTGTGGACAACGTGGGCGAAGGGACTGATAGAGGTCGGTGACTCTTGTGGGACAGGCACTTCCTGCAATGGACCGCTGCTGGATAAATCACGGGCTCTTCTGCTTCCGCGCAGGGTGACCCAAAGAAGCAGCAGCTTGTGCCGTCTCTCCCTAGGGAAGGCTCTCCTGGGAAGCCCCGGCGGCTCTGGTAGTGGATGCTCTAACGGAGCGTTTTTCCTTTTCAGGAGCTGATGTATCTGTCTGCAGCAGACCTGAAGACCCTGCGGTAAGAGATGTTTCCTGAGCTGGGACTGGTTCTGTGCAGAAGCGGCAGCCAACCCCGTGCTACCTGCACTCATCTTCCTAACAGCCAGGGCTCCCGTACTTCCCTCCTGCCTTGCCTTTTGCTCAGCCTGGTGCAGAAGGGAAGCAGTCGCAAAGCAGGGAAAGCACCTGTGTCTCTCCTCCTTGCTGAGCTCAGACACTCCCCAGAGGGCGTGGGCCACTCTCTGACAAGATCTGCCTTCCTGTCCTGCAGGAACTTGCCCGTTGTGTTGGCAGAGCAAACCCAAAAGATGCAGCTTGTGGGGGAGGAGGTGGCTCAACTGAGGGCAGAGATCAGCAGCGTGAAGAAGGTGACCCTGCAGTTTGGGGAAGTGGGCTTGGCTGGGCAGAACTCCTCAGGGTTGTTGGTGGGGTGGGACTGCTGACTGCAGCAGCCCAGCCCTTGCCCCAGGGGGCTCCTGCGTGAGCCTCTGCGCTGCACAGGCCCTTCTCTAGACCCAGTTTAACCGAGCTGCTGCCGGCAGCAGAGGACTGACCACAGCCTTCCCTTGGCACCTCTGGCTGCTCTGATGAGGCTCCTGAGGCAGCGGTGAGGCAGCGGTGAGACCCAGGCATGCTCACGGGGCCAGCCATCGCTTGCAGGGCCTGAGCCTGTCTCCCGGCTGACCTGAAGAGAGTGGAGGGTGGGGACGAGGATGTGGGGACCCTCATCAATGCACCTCAGGGCCACGGCCATGGCCGTGGCCACAGGTGCTCTTCCTCAGTCCTCGCGGCTCACGTTAGCATTAGAGAGTCTTGCAGATCTGTGGCCAAGGCTTGCCTTGTGTTTCTGACGCTGACCCTTTGCCTCTGCGGGCGCTAGTAGCCACGCTGAGCTGCCTGCTGATGTGGGCCTTTTCTGTGTTCATTTATGGCGTTCCCAGGAAGTTCAGGAAGTGATCCAGGCAGCATCCGAGATGGCTTCGGAAACCTACGTCGAGACGTCTGACTGGGCCCTGAAAAGCTCTGGTATGGACACAAGCAGCCCCGTCTACTTGCCCTGCGCTTGTCTGTAGCACTCCCCAAAGGAGCCTCTGCTCCAGGCACTGCTCTCCAAAGTGAGGGAGCTTAAAGGCTTCCTGGGGTCCAAGAGCAAGGCTGTGGCAGAGTGGCTCTCTCAGACTCCCTCCCAGTGCTGCCCTCGGCCTCCGCACGGGTGCCTCTGCCGCTGCCCCCGCACGTGTTCCTGTGCTGATGGAGGGGCTCTCTTCCTCTCCACCGCAACTGAAAAGACAATGCCTGGGCCGTCCTTTGCTGCCCATGCAGCAAGCCCTCAGCTTTGGTCTGCTGTCATTCACATGGGCACCTGCTGTCTCCTTGTGGCACTGTGAGAGCAGCAGTCACCAGGCACGTGGATGCCGTCATTCGCCTGCGCAGCCTGCGACCCCCACCAGCGTAGTGAGGAGGACAGGACTGGCAGGCAAGGAACTGCCCGGCGGTGTCAGAAATAGTGTCTGAGCACCAAGTCCTCCCGGTCTGTGGCCTCTTGCAGTCATCTGCTCTCCCTTCCTTACAGGTGCCTTCATCGACACGCAGAGAACTTCTGAGACCTACCACTGCAAAGAGAATTGGGGCTGCAGGGTTTTACGGTTCTTTCACACTGCCAACCCTCCTGATACTATTCTGCAGGTAGCGTAGCAGAAATCATCAGGGAAGCTTTCCTTCCTTCCTGTGAAGTTGGGGACCGAGCTCAGGGGCTCTCCCCTCAGCCCAGTGGTACTTCTCAAGCCCACAGGCTTGATCAGGTTCTTGAAACCAAAGCTCTAACACACGGCTGGGCTGAAAGACTTTCTCCCTGGCGACCCCGTTTCCACACTCATCCCTAAGAGCGCCTTTTCGGGGGTGGGAGGCAGGAGGTGGGGGGTGCCCTGAGGAGCCACTGGGCAGAGTTGTGGTTCTGCTAGGCCCTGACTAGGATGGTTTCACAGCCGGTATTCTCCTCTGCTCTGTAATACTGAGAGCCCCCTTTGTCAGGCAGGGAACAAGGCCTCCTGCTTCCCCCCATTTCCTCACACGCGCCTCATTTTCAACCAGAAATGGCCCCCACAGACACACCGGCGCCCAGCCTTCAAGCTATGTGGGCAGTTGTGTTGGCCCCAACACTCTCTCACACTTCATTGCTCTCGCGTTCTGGTTGCAGCCGGATGTTTCCCCACGAAACTGCTGGCCTTTCCAAGGGCATCGGGGCCAGGTGGTCATCAGGTTGCCAGCACGAGTCCATCTGACTGCCGTCACTGTGCAGCAAATCTACAAAGAAGTCTCTCCCCCTGGGACCGTCATCAGCGCCCCCAGAGACATCGCTGTCTTTGTAAGTCTCTGCTGGGCACTTCTGGCAGGGATGCGGCCCTGGCAGAAAGCCATGACAGGGTCTTGCTTGCTTTTGTGCATCCTCTGAGCTTTGTGCCCTGCTCTCTCCTGAGCACTGCAGTGCCCTAGCGGGAAACTTCCAGGGCTCTAGAGGTTTCATCCCTCTTAAGACTTGTTCTGGCCAAGCACCTCAGGCTTCTTGACCAAAACTCAAGACGGAGACTGAGCTCCACCATACCATAACTAGTGCTAGACTACTGCTACAGCCCCAGGAGAGGCTGGGTCGATAACAGGGCTGATCCAGCGCGTACGTTCCCTCTTTGTCGGGACGAGTCTGAGCTGCTCTCCTTGTGCTTTGCCCCTGAGGGAGTGGATGCGGACGGAGAAGAGGAAACTCTCCTTGGGACGTTCATGTATGACGTGGCAAAAGAGGCCGTTCAGACATTCCCTCTGAAGGTACGGTTCGCGCACGGGGGCGAAGTGCCAGGGAGAAAAAGAGGTTTGCCTGCAAGTCCGCGGCAGGAAGAGCGTGGATGCTTTCTACCTGGGCAGAGGGGCCCGCACCACCCCCGAGAGAGACCTGGCGGGTTTCGGAGGGCTGAGTAGGACGTGGTGGTGGTAGCAAAAGGATAGCGAGGGCAGGGTCAGGCCTGCGGGAGCACGAGTCCCGAGAGATCCCTGGCTGCACCCACTGCCTTCAGCAGCAGAGCCAGCCGCACACGCAGCCACTCCACCCAAGCAAGGTCTGTGTGCCGTGGAGAAACAGGGACACCTGGTGGCAAAAGGCCTCGGGCAGCACCGTCACTCCATCCTGTGGCCTGCTGGCAGGCTGGACAGTGTCCTGTCCTCCCAGCATAGCATGCCCCTTTTCTGACGGTGCTCTCACACCTGCCAGGAGGCAAGCAGGCAGAGCAGACAGTGGGAGCTTGGTGGGGTTGCACACCAGCTGCCCCACGCATAGGAGCACCTCCCCGGCCTCTCTGTCAGCACAGAGCAAGCAGCAGAGGGAAGGGGCAGAGGGAAGGGAGACTGAGACCCAGCCGGGCTGGCATGCAGAGGATGCCAGGTGCCTTCCCCCTTCCCCTGACCCCAGCCTGCCCAGCAGCCCCCGTCCCAGCAGCGAGTCTCGGATTTCCACAGCCGCTCCGACCCACTTTCCGGAGCTTGTTCTTGAGCAGGAGCAGAGCTGGCAGGGGGAGATACGTTGATTGCACTGTCCCTCTTAACACCCCCGTTTCCTTCTCCCTCCTTTCTTCACAGAATGCGCCGTTTCCCAGAGCCTTTTCATATATCAAACTCGTTGTGAAGAGCAACTGGGGAAACCCAGCGTACACCTGCATTTATCGAGTGCAGGTTCATGGGAAGATGGCGAAACCAGAAAGCCTCAACTGAAACCTGAGAAAAAAAGAAGGATAAACATAAAAAAGAAGATAAAGTCGGAAAAAAAAAAAAAGATTTGGCAATTCAGCTCGGTGTCGAAGATTTGTCTCCAAAGTGGGGTGCACAAGAATGTCCATTGCGGGGGGAGTGCATGAGCGTGTGGAAAACACTAAAACTTCCACTGAATTTTTCCTTAAAAATTAGGATGACATTAAGCATTCCTGAGATTTACTCCAGAGAGGAGAGGCCCAGCCTGGCACCGGTCATCCGCCGCCGCCTAGGGAGGCCTCGCAACTGGCACCAGCCTAGGACGTGCAGAAGGCCCGGCTTCAGTTTACAACAGGCAGACTGCCACCACCCCCACAGCAGGCCCTGCAGGAGCTCTCCCAGGAGCCCGCCCACCCTCTTCCTGGCTTCTCAGCCAATGGCGCCAGCCGGGTGGTGACAGGCAGGGCCCCCCGCCACCCACTGCAGCGTCCTTCTCTGGCCCCGCCCCCCTCCAGCCCCACTGCCATGGCAACTGGGCCGACTGCAGGCCTGGGTTGCAGGGCTACCAACAAGCTTTGGGACAGCGTCGCCTTAAAGGGCTGAGCAATTTGGCAGAAAATAAACCCCCTTGCGTTCCAGCTTGTCCTCAGCAGCACTGTCTTTATAATAATTCCACAGACAGCTCTTTGGAGCTCCCAGGGCCGGGGCTTGGGAGCTCTTCCCTTACTTTCCTGATAGTGGGTCCGAAGGAGCAGATGGAACAATTTGGCCTAGCACTTTCCCAGCATCCAGGCTGTCGGGTTTCTTGTTAACGCATAGTTTCTGTAAAACAGGTGGTGGGAGCCTGTCTCGGTGGCCTGCCGGAAACCCCATTCCTCAGCCCATGAACATCCTCCTTCTAGATCTCGCTCCTCTCTGTCGGGGGTTCTTTTTGTGTCACACTGATTAGTGTCGACGGGGAATTTTCAAGCGTTTCACCCCTTGTTATTTGGACCTCCCCTTGGCATTTGGACGACCCTGACCTGCCTTTCCTTTGGACGGCCCACCGTCTCTGGGCTTCCCAGAAAGGCTGTCCAGTCCTGCAGTCCTTGGCGTGTTCCCATCAGCGGCTCCACCATCTAACACTAAGGCTAGGCTCTTCAGTCTCCCAGGCGCTGCATTTTGCAACACTTTGGTTTTTCCCTCCTGCTTTTGCTCTCGTGGACATCATGTCCTGGGGTATAGCGCCTTCTCCATTAAGGCCATGCCAGGCAGCCAGTCTCGCTGTCCACTCGGAACACTCCAGGGACAGGGAGGGTTAGAAGCCCATTTTCCTGGCAGCTGTCTAACAGCATCTAGTATAGGGAGGGCGTCAGGGTAGCAGGCACATTCCCTGGGGGTTGTTGGAGGATCCCAGGGGGTTCCTGAGAGATGGGGCTGGTGAGCGGGCATCCCAGGATGCTACTGGGGTTCTCATGTGAACTTAGCAAGGTTCCTGGGTCATCCCAAAGAAGCCACTGGGGTCTCTCGGTCAGCGCAGAGGAGCTGTTGTGGTATCTTGTGCCCCTTGTTGAGGAGGAGGGGACACGGTGGCCCTTGGCAGTTGCCCACAGGCCACTGTGGGAGACGGAGCCCCCCCATGTTGATGTGGAGCCTGAGGGGCCCAGCCCCAGGCAGGATGCTGCCGTCGCTGCCCACTCCCACAGAATCCCCTTCCAGAGTTGGACAAGTGAAGCCCGTTCCTACCCAGGGGATCACGCCCAATACTGCCCTGGCCCACGAGTGCAAGAGCCACCCAGCCTGCTGCAAGCCCCCCCAGGCACCCTTTGCTGCCAAGGCCCTCCTGCCATCAATGGCACTGGCAGCTCTGCTGTCTGGACGGCCCACTGCACTGGGGTCTGGGGGCAGGCCTGGGCTGCCCGTGGGGAAATAGGCACCTCGCGAAGCCCTGCAAAAGCGGGTGGCGTGGCTGGGTAGCTGGAGCCCCGCACCACATCAGCACAGCTTTGCCCAACACCGGCAGCGGGGTTCCCACCGGCCAGTGAGGTGGGACATGGCGGGGCTGTGCTCCATACGCCCTGTGTCCCCGTGCTGCCATGCGGGGACCCCGGTACAGGCCGTGCTGCCCAGTGCCCTCAGTGCAGCCTAGGCAACCCTCCTGGGCCCTGCAGGCCACTGCAAGACAAGGAAGGAGCATGCTCCTATTTCAAACTAGGGAAGTTAAGGCAGAATCAGCAAGGGCCAGAAAAGAATGGTCCTTGTTAACCAGACGTACTCCTGGGCCCCTGACAGCACATCTGGGCTACTGGCTTTTTCTTCTTGGCCTACAAAACGGTTGCGAGAGCAGAAATGGTGCCAGAAGCAGCTATCCCCCGGGGCAAGAGCAAATTCCCTTTTCCAGCACCCTCTCTGGTTTCCTGGGGATGCCCAGGAGAGCTGGAACCCTGCCCGGCAGGACAGGCCTGGCAGTCGCCTGGCACAGGAGCGTGGCAGGGTTCGGGGGGCCCACAGGCATGGGCTCCCACTGCCCGGGAGGGCGGCAGCCGTGTTGCCCCAGCGGAGCCCACAGGGTCTCCCTGCCCTGCTCAGCCCTGGGGAGCCCCAGTGTGACGTCAGAGCCGCCACTGTGAGGTCAGAGATGGCCACCCGCACAGCCCTGTGGTGCGTGGGGAAGGAGCCCACAGCTGCCGTGCGGCTGTTGCCCTGGGCAGACGCGCTCCCGCTGGAGGGCGGCAAGGGGCTGCTGCCGGAGCCGGTTTTGCCTGGGCAGGCCACACTGCTGGGCCTGAGGGGAAGAGCTGCATAGGGAGCCTGCCTTTGCCCAGAGATGGTGAGGAGAAAGGCCCCCCACAGAAGACGCCAAGGGGCCTCCAAAGGCTCCTTGGGCAACGAGGCTGACCAACAGCCAGCACCAGAGGCAGCGGGGCCGAGCCGCTGCCAGACGAGAAGGTACAAAGTGGGCTGCTGCTCTCCAGGGCTTCAGGTTGGGGTGGTAGCACGGACGTGGCCTGACACGGCCAGTTGGGTGCGGAGCAGCATGGGGAAGCCAACAGAGGTTTCCTGAAGAAGAACCCCGTGCTTGCAAAGCCCCCCTTCTGTGGGGATGGGTCTTGGCTGAAAGCCTGACTCGCTCTCCTGGACAAAAGCCAGCGTGCAGCAGGGGCTTTAGGGGAGACCGCAGCCTCGTGCTGCCGGGCTCGCAGCCCAGCCCTGATGCACGGGCAGATTTTGCCACACGGGGAGGTCAAGGCCCTGCGACCTGAGACTGGCTCCCTTGGGATGTTGAGGCGCAGTCCTGCCTGGCGGAGGGGGGCAGCTATGTGGGGATGAGAGGGGTCGGGAGACTGCCAGTGCCCAGCAAAGAGGTGGGGGGGACGCGGAGGGGGTCAGCAGCCTGTGCCCCCTCCCCGAACGGGCACTGAGAGGTGCATGCCGAAGGGCAGGTTGGTGCCAGGGGCCAGGGAGCAGGGAGGGACAGGGTGAGAATCAGGCTCTGCTGCCAAGTGGGCTTCCCGAGGTGGGGGACTGCTGCTACCAGCTTGCTTCCTCTTCTCCCAATCCAGGTCTGTCAAGCAAAGGATGGAGAATGGAGAGGGAGGGACCCCTGACAGCAGCCCAGCTGTGCTGCCCTCTCTCACTGCTGCTGGGACGGCCCGTCCTCTGAAAGGGGCCACAGTAATTGCAAGTAAGATCAGCACTGCTGCTTGCTGTGAAGTCCTCTGGAGTGAACCTGTGAGAGCTGCGCTGTGCCAGAGCTCTGGGCAAATGTCTCAAGTGACAGAAGTACAGGCTGCCCTGCTCTGCCCCAGGGAGGGAGTGCATAGGACGTGGTGCCCGCCTTCCCGCAGGGCGCTGAAACACACGTGGCTGGGCATCCTAGAGAAGAGACACGCCTAACTTTTCTCTGGTTTCTTTGCCCAGGGACAGTCTTCAGCCTTACTTGCCATCTGGGAGGGGCCCTTGTCTCCCTGCGGAGACATCTGCTGAACACGCGCACCTTCGCCATGTATGGACAACATGTTTCTGCTGCAGACGGTGGGGGAGAAAGGGGATGTCTTAGGGCCAGTGCAAGCAAAGGGGATAGCAGAGTGTATTCGGCAGCCAGCAGCCCGGGGCTCCGACTCGGGAGACGAAGCTCGGGCTCTTCTCGTGCTGTGGCCATTCTCAGGGAGAGCCAAAAGCAAAGGCCCTCGGCAGTCTCACTCCCCCACAATTGCCGGAGCCCCAAACTTTGCCTGCGATAGGACAAACTGCCGCATAGCCAGGCACTCGCATGCTGAACCAAGCCTCCGCAGGGGAAGGGTTTTCCCCAGCTCTGGCAAAAGACCGTGCAGCTCTGGGACAGCTCTGGCAGGGAAGGCAGGCAAGGCTCCTGCGCTTCCCAGCTGTGCAGAAAAACACCCCTAAGAGAGATCTGTGTGACCACGAATGAGAACAGGCCTGCTTTCTCTGCCAAAGAGAGAGCAAGATCCACAGCAGAAAGATCCACAGCTGAAAAGCAGTCTTCAGTTGCTCGACCTCTTGACTTCCCTGGATTATTTTCATTCCCTTTTGGAAGGTGCTCCTGGAGCCCTTTCTTTGGGGAAGATCTGCCAGCAGTGTTGACCAGTGTGGACAGAAATCATGTTCCTCCTGGGCGCTGCTCTGTCAGCTCTCTGTCAGCAGCAGGCTTCCAAAGTGGTGCCTTTCCGGCCTGAAAAGGGAAATCCACCTGTGAAGGGGTTTGCCCAAGACTTGGATCGCTGACAGCCACAGGACTCCCTCTTTTTCAGGCAGAAGATGGCCCTGCAGAAGGAGCGGTTCTTGAAAGTCGTCTTCTTGTTGCTCCCAGTGGCTCTCGGTGAGTTTTCATGAGCAAACATCTCAGAGCAACAGCCTGGCTGTGCTGGAGGCCAGCTTTCAGCTGGCCAGCTTTCCTTTTGGCCAGGATGTGCGGAAACTTCTGTGGCCCAAGTGCTTCCTGAGTGTGTCCTTGACTGGCACTGGCTTTTCGACTCCCAGTAAGACTCGTAGTCTGCCAGCCATGCTGCTGCTCTGGCCACCTGACCAAATGGCCTGCTTAATCTGCGAGAGAAGGGCGTAGCTATTTCCAAGCCTGAACAGGGCATTCCCAGCGGGGAGAGGCCGTGCAGGGGCACCGATGGAGAGGTACCTCTCCTAGCCCATGCAGCCTGGTCTCGGTGCTCACTGAAGCAGCGAGGGGAAATGGGGAATAGCTCTCGGTACCAAGCACACCTGAAGATCACAGCTGCACAGTCCCCTCAAGCCTGGGCTCACGGCCCCCGGTCAGAGGCGCGTTCTCTCCCTGCACCCCACGTTCCCCACCTCCTCAGCTAACCTGCTGCCCGAGGCAACAGGGAGGAGACAACGCGACTGCAGGGATCGCTAGCAACCCCAGTCAAATAACTGTCTCTTGGTGATGTGAATTGTAGCTGGTGTTTACTGCGGGACCTCACTGCCAGTGTGGACAACGCGGGCGAAGGGACTGATAGAGGTCGGTGACTCTTGTGGGACAGGCACTTCCTGCAACGGACCGCTGCTGGATAAATCACGGGCTCTTCTGCTTCCGCGCAGGGTGACCCAAAGAAGCAGCAGCTTGTGCCGTCTCTCCCTAGGGAAGGCTCTCCTGGGAAGCCCCGGCGGCTCTGGTAGTGGATGCTCTAACGGAGCGTTTTTCCTTTTCAGGAGCTGACGTATCTGTCTGCAGCAGACCTGAAGACCCTGCGGTAAGAGATGTTTCCTGAGCTGGGACTGGTTCTGTGCAGAAGCGGCAGCCAACCTCGTGCTACCTGCACTCATCTTCCTAACAGCCAGGGCTCCCGTACTTCCCTCCTGCCTTGCCTTTTGCTCAGCCTGGTGCAGAAGGGAAGCAGTCGCAAAGCAGGGAAAGCACCTGTGTCTCTCCTCCTTGCTGAGCTCAGACACTCCCCAGAGGGCGTGGGCCATTCTCTGACAAGATCTGCCTTCCTGTCCTGCAGGAACTTGCCCGTTGTGTTGGCAGAGCAAACCCAAAAGATGCAGCTTGTGGGGGAGGAGGTGGCTCAACTGAGGGCAGAGATCAGCAGCGTGAAGAAGGTGACCCTGCAGTTTGGGGAAGGGGCCTTGGCTGGGCAGAACTCCTCAGGGTTGTTGGTGGGGTGGGACTGCTGACTGCAGCAGCCCAGCCCTTGCCCCAGGGGGCTCCTGCGTGAGCCTCTGCGCTGCACAGGCCCTTCTCTAGACCCAGTTTAACCGAGCTGCTGCCGGCAGCAGAGGACTGACCACAGCCTTCCCTTGGCACCTCTGGCTGCTCTGATGAGGCTCCTGAGGCAGCGGTGAGGCAGCGGTGAGACCCAGGCATGCTCACGGGGCCAGCCATCGCTTGCAGGGCCTGAGCCTGTCTCCCGGCTGACCTGAAGAGAGTGGAGGGTGGGGACGAGGATGTGGGGACCCTCATCAATGCACCTCAGGGCCACGGCCATGGCCGTGGCCACAGGTGCTCTTCCTCAGTCCTCGCGGCTCACGTTAGCATTAGAGAGTCTTGCAGCTCTGTGGCCAAGGCTTGCCTTGTGTTTCTGACGCTGACCCTTTGCCTCTGCGGGCGCTAGTAGCCACGCTGAGCTGCCCGCTGATGTGGGCCTTTTCTGTGTTCATTTATGGCGTTCCCAGGAAGTTCAGGAAGTGATCCAGGCAGCATCCGAGATGGCTTCGGAAACCTACGTCAAGATGTCTGACTGGGCCCTGAAAAGCTCTGGTATGGACACAAGCAGCCCCGTCTACTTGCCCTGCGCTTGTCTGTAGCACTCCCCAAAGGAGCCTCTGCTCCAGGCACTGCTCTCCAAAGTGAGGGAGCTTAAAGGCTTCCTGGGGTCCAAGAGCAAGGCTGTGGCAGAGTGGCTCTCTCAGACTCCCTCCCAGTGCTGCCCTCGGCCTCCGCACGGGTGCCTCTGCCGCTGCCCCCGCACGTGTTCCTGTGCTGATGGAGGGGCTCTCTTCCTCTCCACCGCAACTGAAAAGACAATGCCTGGGCCGTCCTTTGCTGCCCAGGCAGCAAGCCCTCAGCTTTGGTCTGCTGTCATTCACATGGGCACCTGCTGTCTCCTCGTGGCACTGTGAGAGCAGCAGCCACCAGGCACGTGGATGCTGTCATTCCCCTGTGCAGCTTGCCACCCCCACCAGCGTGGTGATGAGGACAGGACTGGCAGACAAGGAACTGCCCGGCGGCATCAGAAAGAGTGTCTGAGCACCAAGTCCTCCTGGTCTGTGGCCTCTTGCAGTCATCTGCTCTCCTTTCCTTACAGGTGCCACCATCGACATGCAGAGAACTTCTGAGACCTACGACTGCAAAGAGAATTGGGGCTGCAGGGTTTTATGGTTCTGTCGCACTGCCAACCCTCCTGATACTATTCTGCAGGTATCGTAGCAGAAATCATCAGGGAAGCTTTCCTTCCTTCCTGTGAAGTTGGGGACCGAGCTCAGGGGCTCTCCCCTCAGCCCAGTGGTACTTCTCAAGCCCACAGGCTTGATCAGGTCCTTGAAACCAAAGCTCTAACACACGGCTGGGCTGAAAGACTTTCTGCCTGGCGACCCCGTTTCCACACTCATCCCTAACAGTGCCTTTTTGGGGCTGGGAGGCGGGAGGTGGGGGGTGCCCTGAGGAGCCACTGGGCAGAGTTGTGGTTCTGCTAGGCCCTGACTAGGATGGTTTCACAGCCGGTATTCTCCTCTGCTCTGTAATACTGAGAGCCCCCTTTGTCAGGCAGGGAACAAGGCCTCCTGCTTCTCTCCATTTCCTCACACGCGCCTCATTTTCAACCAGAAATAGCCCCCACAGACACACCGGCGCCCAGCCTTCAAGCTACGTGGGCAGTTGTGTTGGCCCCAACACTCTCTCACACTTCATTGCTCTCGCGTTCTGGTTGCAGCCGGATGTTTCCCCAGGAAACTGCTGGCCTTTCCAAGGGCATCGGGGCCAGGTGGTCATCAGGTTGCCAGCACGAGTCCATCTGACTGCCGTCACTGTGCAGCAAATCTACAAAGAAGTCTCTCCCCCTGGGACCGTCATCAGCGCCCCCAGAGACATCGCTGTCTTTGTAAGTCTCTGCTGGGCACTTTGGCAGGGATGTGGCCCTGGCAGAAAGCCATGACAGGGTCTTGCTTGCTTTTGTGCATCCTCTGAGCTTTGTGCCCTGCTCTCTCCTGAGCACTGCAGTGCCCTAGCGGGAAACTTCCAGGGCTCTAGAGGTTTCATCCCTCTTAAGACTTGTTCTGGCCAAGCACCTCAGGCTTCTTGACCAAAACTCAAGACGGAGACTGAGCTCCACCATAACCAGTGCTAGACTACTGCTACAGCCCCAGGAGAGGCTGGGTCGATAACAGGGCTGATCCAGCGCGTACGTTCCCTCTTTGTCGGGACGAGTCTGAGCTGCTCTCCTTGTGCTTTGCCCCTGAGGGAGTGGATGCGGACGGAGAAGAGGAAACTCTCCTTGGGATGTTCACGTACGACGTGGCAAAAGAGGCCGTTCAGACATTCCCTCTGAAGGTACGGTTCACGCACGGGGGCGAAGTGCCAGGGAGAAAAAGAGGTTTGCCTGCAAGTCCGCGGCAGGAAGAGCGTGAATGCTTTCTCCCTGGGCCACCCCCGAGAGAGACCTGGCGGGTTTCGGAGGGCTGAGTAGCACGCGGTGGTGGTAGCAAAAGGATAGCGAGGGCAGGGTCAGGCCCGCGGGAGCACGAGTCCCGAGAGATCCCTGGCTGCACCCACTGCCTTCAGCAGCAGAGCCAGCTGCACACGTGGCCACTCCACCCAAGCAAGGTCTTTGTGCCATGGAGAAACAGGGACGCCTGGTGGCAAAAGGCCTCGGACAGCACCGTCACTCCATCCTGTGGCCTGCTGGCAGGCTGGACAGTGTCCTGTCCTCCCAGCATAGCATGCCCCTTCTCTGACGGTGCTCTCACGCCTGCCAGGAGGCAAGCAGGCAGAGCAGACAGTGGGAGCTTGGTGGGGTTGCACACCAGCTGCCCCACGCATAGGAGCACCTCCCCGGCCTCTCTGTCAGCACAGAGCAAGCAGCAGAGGGAAGGGGCAGAGGGAAGGGAGACTGAGACCCAGCATGAAGAGGATGCCACGTGCCTTCCGGCTTCCCATGTCCCCAGCCTCCCCAGCAGCCTCCGTCCCAGCAGCGAGTCTCGGATTTCCACAGCCTCTCCGACCCACTTTCTGGAGCTTGATCTTGAGCAGGAGCAGGGCTGGCAGGGGGAGATACGTTGATTGAACTGTCCCTCTTAACACCCCCGTTTCCTTCTCCCTCTTTTCTTCACAGAACGCGCCGTTTCCCAGAGCCTTTTCATACATCAAACTCGTTGTGAAGAGCAGCTGGGGAAACCCAGCGTACACCTGCATTTATCGAGTGCAGGTTCATTGGAATATGGCGAAACCAGAAAGTCTCAACTGAACCCTGAGAAAAAAAGAAGGACAAACATAAAAAAGACAAAAAAGTGGGGGGAAAAAAAAGAAAAAAAAAGATTGGGCAATTCAGCTCGGTGTGGAAGATTTGTCTCCAAAGTGGGGTGCGCAAGAATGTCCATTGCGGGGGGAGTGCATGAGCGTGTGGAAAACATTAGAACATCTACTGAATTTTGCCTTAAAAATTAGGATGACATTAAGCATTCCTGAGATTTACTCCAGAGAGGAGAGGCCCAGCCTGGCACCGGTCATCCGCCGCCGCCTAGGGAGGCCTCGCAACTGGCACCAGCCTAGGACGTGCAGAAGGCCCGGCTTCAGTTTACAACAGGCAGGCTGCCACCACCCCCACAGCAGGCCCTGCAGGAGCTCTCCCAGGAGCCCGCCCACCCTCTTCCTGGCTTCTCAGCCAATGGCACCAGCCATTGGTGACAGGCAGGGCCCCCCCCCACCCACTGCAGCGTCCTTCTCTGGCCCCGCCCCACTCCGGCCCCACTGCCATGGCAACTGGGAGGGCGTCAGGATAGCAGGCACATTCCCTGGGGGTTGTTGGAGGATCCCAGGGGGTTCCTGAGAGATGGGGGCTGGTGAGTGGGCATCCCAGGATGCTACTGGGGTTCTCATGTGAAATTAGCAAGGTTCCTGGGATTAAGATTTTCTTTCAGAAAAAACATTTGTTATTGATTTCTTGGCTTTTCTAAGAGAAAACTGTGCAGATTATTGCTAGTACTAATTTGGAGTAATCATTCTGGTTTCAATGAGAAAAACCCAGTGCAGGTTCCGAAGAGATTAAAATTTTAAGAGGCTTGTGAGTGAAGAGTCAAAGGAAGCAATGTCATATAATTAGTTTGCTTCTCCAGGAAATGGCTTGGGATGGTTCTAAGAACCTCTCAGTCGGTAAAATTAAGAAGTTTGTGCCTGGCATATTACAAAGATGTAAACTTCACAAATAAGTTCAAGAGCATCTTCAAATTTGCTCCGCTGCGCATTGTTGAAGTGTAACAATCAGTGCTTGAAAACAGCAGTTCTCAAGAGTAAACTGTCAGGCTTCGTTATTGCTCTAAACTCGGGGACAGTGATAGGCTGCCTCAGAGAAAAAAAGTCCAGGAAAAACTGGCAGGATTTCTAGAATATCTTTGTTGTACATCAAGAAAACCTGACCTGGTGGCAGAGTGACCTGATCGCTCTGTGGGCTTATTTAAAGATTATGGATGAGGCAAAGCTGACTACTACATTGAAATGTTTTAGAGATAGATATTTAAATATGCTTGAACACATCTTATTTTCAGGCTAGTTTGTTTTGCTTGGAAGACAAAGAGCTGACTAAAGGAGCTGGTCTGCTTGGCAAAAGAAATAACCTCAGAGATGGTTCTTTGTAAAGAGCCAGTATTTTGATGCCACAGAGCTCCTGCTCTGCAGTTTTCTTCTATCTATCCTCTCCCCTTGCCAGAATCTGGTAAATAAGGTGTACCGGGTTTGTGTGGCAAGGTTTTGGTAGTGGGAGGCTACAGGGGTGGGTTCTGTGAGAAGCAGCTAGAAGCTTCCCCTATGTCCATGGAAGGGACACCACACTGGAGCAGGGGAAGGGTGTGAGGAGGAAGGACCAGCAGAGACAATGTGTGATGAACTGACCCCAACCCCCATTCCCCGTCCCCCTGCGCCACTCAAGGGGGAGGAGGCATAGAAGTCAGGAGTGAAGTTGAGCCCAGGAAGAAGGGAGGGGTAGGGGGAAGGTGTTTTAAGGTTTGGTTTTATTTCTCATTATCCTACTCTGATTTTGATTGGCAATAATTTTCTAATTTCCCTGAGTCAAGTCTGGTTTGCCTGTGATGGTAATTGGTGAGTGGTCTCCCTGTCCCTATCTCAACCCATAAGACTTTTATAATATTTTTTCTCCCCCTGTCCAGTTGAGGATAGGGAGTGACAGAGTGGCTTGGTGGGCATCTGGCATACAGGCAGGGTCAACCCACCACATAAGGTTAAAAAAACTTGTACAGAAACCCTGATTTTTAATTTGATTTTAAAAGAAATGGAATTGTCAGAGGGTCTCACAATGCCATTTGTTACATAAGCTGCAGTGCAGTGTCCTTGTTAAGCACAGAGAAGATCCCAGAAATAACTTAGAGGACCTTACCCTTACATCTGCAATATAATGAGTCATGAGAGAAAAATGATCGTTGTTCTGGCTCAGGTTTAAATCCAGCAGCTACATCCGTAATAGGCCTGGGACCATACCAAATGCTATTAGTTGGAGGGCGTGAGGCCTGAGAAAGCCCGGGGATGCCACTATAAGACAAAATCAAATTTCTATGGCTGTGTCACACCGAGGACACAGTCCTGAAACAGCATGAAAGAAGGAGACCAAAGACCTGCTCAGGCCAGAGCAGCTGCCACTGAGCTGCCCATGGGAAACCACCCTGGTACACCTCTTCAGATATATCACTTCTGCAGTCCTCATATCCCACACCTGCATCCTCATATCCCATGCCTGCATTCTCCCTTATATCATGAGGATGCTACCAGGTCACTGAGGACACAAAATCCCTTCGAGCTGGTGGCTGTCACCATGTGGTATGCAACAGCCAGTTAAATTTATGCCCTTCTGCCGTTGAAATGCTCCCTGAAATACAGCGAAATGGTGTCAGTACTTGCTGCTCTGGTTTAGACATGCACACTCAAAAATGCACACACCTGGGATCTGGTTAAAGCTTTGCAAGGCTCATATGAGTAAGTGTGTGGAGAGCTCAGAGTCCAGCAATAGTCACCCTCCCCAGGGTGAATGCATTTTGGACAGGACCCGTTGTTTCTTCAAGAGAATCATTTAATTTTTCAATGTCAACACGAGCCCCCCAGTTGGTTCAATACTGCCAATGACAAATACTCTTGCCACCAAGAGAACAACAGCTGGGTCCATCCACAGCATCAGAATCAGTGGAAGCCCTGGGTAGTTCTGCAGTTGTTTTTCTCCTGAGTAAATGACGATGACAGCTCCAGACATTCACAACCTTGCCCCTCTCTCAGTCCACTTACTATGGTCCAGGAAATCAGTTTGAAGGATTGCAGGTGCATCAGAACCAGAAGCAATCAAAAGAGTCTACCAGTCCTGTTTCTTTTAGGAATATCCCAAGAGGTAGGAGGAAGATGTGAGGAGTTCACTGCATCTTTATTACTCTTTCTGGCTAAGCTGCTGACCCTATGCTGATCCTCAGGCCTCCTGCCCCCTCCTAATACAAGTACATTCCTTGATCAACAGGACATCCCATCACCTTACTTGGTGAAACAGAAGGGCATTAATTTGGTAGCGTGCCCAGCCGCCAGAGCATTCAAGCCATGGCATCAGTGGGATCCCTTTTGGGGATCCCTTCCCCATTGCTTATAAACACACTCCAGCAGCACGAGCAACTGTAGATGATTGACCCCCTTTGTCCCAGTCCCTCCAGGAGAGTATCTCATTCACTGTGGGATCTGGTCATTGCTCCACACACCGCTCTATGAACCACCTTCCAAAGTCCATCCCTGTCAAGCGGGACAGTATTTATGAGGTACATGGCCCCAGACTCCTGAGAGCACTGCCCTCCAAAGCCACCAGTTGTATACTGCCTGTTCTGCTTTCCTAGCACCACTGTAGCCACTGCAATAGGGTTTCCTGAGTGCAGAGGCTGTAAGTTTTCCACAAACTCTTAATTTCATCCTCTATCAATTACTGTGAGTAGTCGCATGCTGGGGAATGATGCTCACATTCCCACAAATCTGCTTAACTGTGGTGGGAGAGGCTGCTGACTTCTGGTTTTCCTTCATCATCACAGTCCCAAATAGCACCATCCCAGGTGTCAGGATCCCAGTCTGCAGCAGCCCAGATATATTGTCTTTGCTAACTGCTCCCAGAGCAGCCCAGGTGGCGATCCAAGCTCCAAGCCACAGGATCACAGTACCATCCCATCTCGTCCTGGTCATCTTCCCAACCAGGGCCAATATTCTCAGGTTCTTTCAGTCCCTTCCTTTTCCACTGCCATGCCATACTGCTCACACTATGTTCACGTTCATTCCCAAGCACACAGGCAGTGGGGACTCACCACTCTTGGCAGTCCTGGCTTACTAGCAGGTCCACAGGGTACACTTAACACTGGCAGATACATAAAGACAAAGCATCCACAAAAATAAATTTAAAAAAAATTCTAAAACAAGAATCAAAGGCTCTTTCCAGAGATTCCCAGCTAAGCCAATTATTCCAGTTATAAGCTATGATAAATCAAGGTTTTCCTGCCTTCTCTACCATCTACTGTCATAGGCAAAACCATCTGATGCAGGGAATTTAATTTGAAATGAACATAGTGATTAGCTGGTATTGATATATGATCTTTAATTTAGTTATTTATGTAAAAGAGAAAAAAGAATCAATAAAATGAGTAACTACTACCTCTCATCTAACTGTTCACATAAAAATCACAACTTTTCTTGTTTCTTCGTGTGACACACACTCACTGCATCCCAACTAACACGTGGCAATTCATTAATTCCTTCTACAGTGGTTTAAACATGTATTGATCCAACCAGGAGACTACTGTACATCTAGGAGGCAGTGATCCAGGTTAACTCTGAGCTATGCTCTGCTCACTGTGCCACATGTCCAGCAATTCTTTCAGGCTGTGTTGGGCTGCACAAACCCCTTGGCTGTAGGACAACCTCAGCAGCTCATTGTAACAGAGGAGCAGGTGGGCAGCAACCACTCAGTGCTGGTTATCATGCCACCTGCATGACCTTGCCTGTGTCTAACAGTGCAGCAAGAAGTTCTCATGTGAACATCATTTAGGAATAGAGTTGTTTTCTTGTAAGTAAATTATAGAATAGCTTGAATGACCAAAAAGGAGGGAGGCGCTTCCCTGCATGAATGGGATCTGCACAGTGCTGTGGGAACATCCATCCAGGATCCCTCTGATGCTGCACTGCATCAGACATGGGGTATCCAGCACCTGAACGGACATAAGATTTGCTCACTATCGATATTCCTCTTCTTATCCTGTGTTAATAAAGCAACTATTTTATTAAGCCATTGGTTGTCAGGAATTTCTCATGGAGATCCAGAAGGAAACCTGCACCATTCCCCCCTCTCTCTCTGATCTCCTCCCACCATGACCCCTGCCCCCAACACAGAACACTATGACAGCCTCTTCCTTTGTAACCAATACAGAGCCACACTGTGGATAGGAGCAAAGGCTTTTAGCTGGGTTTCCCACCTCTAACAGTGACGATGAGCTGAGAGAGAAGAAAAAAATCTAGGAATGTATTGGTTTAGTCCTGGACTTCAG
Organism: Gavia stellata; assembly: GCF_030936135.1. Classification (NCBI taxonomy): domain Eukaryota; kingdom Metazoa; phylum Chordata; class Aves; order Gaviiformes; family Gaviidae; genus Gavia; species Gavia stellata. The sequence goes on along the minus strand of NW_026776368.1, from coordinate 60,719 downwards.
TGGAAGCTCTCAGAGTTCCCGAGAGAAAGGCTGCATTGCTTTAATTTGATAACCATTTGTGGGTTCTTCTTCACAAATATCACTGGGGCTTTTTTTTTTTTTTTCCATTATGCAATTTTCTGGAACACACAACACCAGTGACTTCTACAGTTCATTTATATGAAATGAAAATTACATGAAAAATAACTTCAGTTAGTATCTTCCAGGTCTGAGTCGGGTAAAACAACTTCAATTAATATCTTCCAGTTTGGGGTAGTGGAGACTATGGTGAAAGGAAAGTTTAGCCATCAGGTCAATCTCTTATACCTGTGAGAACAGTAGCTCCTTGCTGCACCTCCCTTCGTTCTCCACCAGCAGCACCAGTGAAAAGGTGAGGAGTGCCATGGAAGGAAGGAGGTCTCCCATCAGCCAAGGCCCTTCTGACTGAGTGACAAAATTTTGCAGCAAGTGCTGACTTCCAGTGAATTGCAGAGAGGGAGCTGCTCTCTGCATAGAAACCCTGATGCAGAACCAGACTCTGCAAATGACTTTGCACAAAGTTCCCCGTGAACACAGGCTTTGCAGAGGGGGAAAGATAGCCTGGCTTGGTGTGCACCCTGATCACCCTGATGTATGCGGCTGTCTGTATCAGGCTCCGTCCCCTCTGGGGTAGGGGAAGGCAAGGAGGCCTGTTATCCAATCTAGGCACTGTGATGTTGCAGTATGGTTGGGTCTAGGGGTGATTGTGATTTAGAGGCATTCAGTCTTTGCCCCACTGGTTCCGTGATCAAGCACATACGCCAAGGCTCTGAGCGCATGATTGCTCTTTTGCTGAGCACAATCACCATTGCAACAATACTTCATTGGAAAGGAAAAAGTAACTTGTCTAACCATAGTCCAAACACAGTTCATGTTCCCTGGTTGTGGATGAATTACCCAGCACTTGGCTAAGTCGTCTTCAATATGAAACAAAGAGCCAACATCTCCAAATAAAAAAAAGTCATGCCTAAAATGCGTAACCACCTCAGATCAATTATCTCTATGGTAACTATTTTGAGACTTTCTGCTTAAAATATGAAAAGTCAGAAGGATCATGAGGCCTCACTGTTCACCCTCTGTATTTGCACGGAAAATCAAGAGCAAACAAATTTTTGCTCTTCTGCTCCACAGTTTTCTGAACTCACCTGTTCTGAGCAAGCATGCTGCTGCTGCATAAGAAAAAGCTCCAATGTAAAGCTGGCTTCAAAGACATGTGCAATAGAACTTGACTGACAATGACCTCACCTGTACAAGAGGGCCTGCTGTTAGAAGAAACCAGACCAAACCAGCTGAAAGCAGCAAAGTTGCAACAAAATAGTGCAAACTCAGCTAATAAAGATGCATTAAGCTTGCTTGCAGAGGGGGGCGGTCGCTCAAAAGTGAATGGTAGCAAGCGGTGTCATGGCGAAAGCCAATAGGTTATGCAAATTGTAAAAGCGTGTATGTGAGTCGTCTTAAAATTGTATATAAAGAATCAAGAGTGTAACATGGGGTCCTTCTCAGGCGCCCAGCCGAGAGGCACCTTTATTGCTGGCAATAAAAGGTGTTTTAGCTAGTGTGCACTTCTGCTGCCTTCTTTCCTGTACACATGCACAAACTGGAAGAAAAGAAAATGCGAGCAAGTCCTTTTTGCTAACAGTTTGGCAACTGCAATGGAGACGCTCAACTCCTAATCAAGTTGGCTGTACTTTGGTTCAGACTGATAAAGGAACAACAGGCCTCATGATTGAACATGAACCCATGGGTGTAACAGCCCCTGGACCATGGACAAGGACATGAAACTGGTTTAAACTGTTACTGGAAAAGTCGGTCGTAAAAGAACTCTCTAACACTTGTTTGTATGTTAGAAAGCAGGCATTCTTTATTGCGACGCCAGATGCACAGGGGATAATTCCACCTAGCATGCATACCTAAACAGTGTTAGTTTGTAGCTTATATTGGCCTATTACATACATATGCATTTGATTTCCCGGAATTGTTGTACATATTCATCTTATTTCCGAGAACTTACTAACATGTGCTAAAGTCCTTCACGCATGCTTGTTGGTGCCTCCGGGTGGTCGTCGGGGGTCTTCAGTACTCTTCTTCACTGCGTTCGCCAGCTGACCTCTGTTTTTGCGCAAGCTCAGTCCTGGGATCACATATACCATGTCCTTCATGGACATGGTTTTGTACTCATCTTGCAACTTTCTTATTTTTATGGTTCCATGCATCTGTTCTTCCAAGGCTGAGCTGTCTAAAGTGAGATTACTCTGGAGCGCTCTGTCTTACAAATATTCTAACTATTTCTAAGTTACAAAGATTTTCCTTTTGTTTTGGTTACACCTATTGAGTAATAGCTCTAACTGCCTGACTGCCTGAATTGGTACAGGGATCAAAACCACTTTATCAGAGACCCCCAAGTACAAAAAAGGATGCATATACTTGTGGTTTGACTAGCAGCCAACTACTTCACACTATAAATATTAGCAGCCTTAATGAGACCTTGAGCTCTCCCTCCATAGCAGCTGGCTGCACAGTGGTGATCCCCACTTGAGTAGGGACACCTCTCAAGGTTACTCCTCAAGGCTGAGAGATCCCTTACCCGACACCAGACATCAATGGGTTTGTAAGTGACTTTTTTCTGCCTGCATGTAACGTTTAGATACATAAAGTAAGCTTAAGCAATAACTTTTGTATCCCATATCAACTTTGTGTAGTAAATAATAGGGTATTGATCACCAATCCATCCGTATTTATTAAATATTTTACATACCTAAATCTACTGATCAGAACCTCATAAACTAACTACTAAGTCAGATCTGTATGAGTGATCTCTGACAGCGACCCAGATGGGACACTGCAGGTTTCCAACCTGGTGAGCGTGGCTACCTCACGTGACACAGCCAGCATGGGGTGAGTTCCCCCAGTTGTCCTTGTGGGATCCGCATTCACTGGGAAGGTGCTAAAACCGGGGGCAGCATAAGTTATGGGGGGTTCAATAGGTAAGAAATAATGGGGTTCACCTCTGGCAGAAATTCTGGAAAACTGGAAGAAAATCAACGGTATATCCAAACTCAGTGAAGCTCGAGCTTTAGTTCTCTGTCAGGATGAGTGGCCAGCTGAAACTCAGGAGGGGATGCCCTCCGAGCAGTGGCTCCTGGAAGGTTCAATTGATATGAGCAAGCTGACTTTCCTGTGTCAACGCTTGGAGGATCAGAAACCTCAGCAAATGAACTACTGGTTTGTCTGGAATAATTGGGCTTTTAAATGACCGGGGGGATATGGGGATTCAGCTAATGTAAGACAGATGGTAGCACAATAAAATGCTGGGAGACTCAAGTCTATATTCTGCGCCTGCTCCTGCTCCTGCTCCGACCCCTACGCTGTTGCTGTGGTTTAACCCCAGCTGGCAATTAAGCACCACACAGCCACTTGCTCACTCCCCCCCCGCACTGGGACGGCGGAGAGAATTGGAGAAAAAGTAAAACTTGTGGCTTGAGATAAAGACAGTTTAATAGGACAGAAAAGGAAGAGAATAATAACAATGGTGACAAAGGAGTATACAGAACAAGTGATGCACAATGCAATTGCTCACCACCTGTTGACCGATGCCCAGCCAGTTCCTGAGCAGCGGCCATGCCCCCCTCCATTTTTGTTCAGCATGATGTCATATGCTGTGGAATATCCCTTTGGCCAGTTTGGGTCAGCTGTCCTGGCTGTATCCCGTCCCAGCTTCTTGTGCACCTGGCAGGGCAGTATGAGAAGCTGAGAAGTCCTTGACTTAGTTCAAGCACTGCTCAGCAATAGCTAAAACATCAGGGTGTTATCGACATTATTCTCATCCTAAATCCAAGACACAGTAATATACCAGCTACTAGGAAGAAAATTAATTCCATCCCAGCTGAAACCAGGATAGCTATACCCAGCACTTCCTCCTGAAAGTCACACTCCTGCTTTGCTAGCTCCTGTGGTTGGGAGAGTGATGGCTCATCTGGCTGCAGGAATGCCTGTGGCAGCAGGACAACAACCACCCCCTCCATTACATGTCTATGTTTATTGACAGTGGGCTCCAAGAGATTTGACTCAATGGGCACAACAGATGTCCCAGGTACAAGAGGACCTGGAAAAGGCTGCACATCTATTCTCTACAATGATAGAGGGACATCACCCCTGTTGGAGGTATGTTCAAGTGCTGTTGCAGCAAATATTTCATTCAGGAGATAGACATCGGATACTGGAAAAAGAGAATTAGCAAGTTGTGATGGGAACAGACAGCCTTGGTCAAATGCAGACCCTAACTGGAATTAAAACAACGCAAATGACTGAGTTGCATGTGAAACAGCTTGCCATAATCTGGTCCTGGCAACAAAGGCTGCAGGACAAACCAGTGTTAACTGGGAAAGAGTTCAGGAAGTGAGGCAAAGATCAGATGAACACCCGAGTGACTTTTGGAGTCGCTTGCAGCAAGCATTATTGCGATATGGAGGTATGACTGAAGATGACTATGTGTACTTCTGCTTCCTTCTTTCCAGCACCTGTGCATGAACTAAAAGAAGAGAAGAAAATACAAGCAAGTCCTTTTTGCTAACACTGTACTGGTTTTGGCTGGGATAGTGTTAAGTTTCTTAACAGTAGCTTGTATGGGGTTGTATTTTGGACTTATGCTGAAAATAGTGTTGATCACACGGGGATGTTTTAGCTATTGCTGAGCAGTGCTTGCACAGCATCAAGGGCTGTTCTGCTCCTCATGCCAGCAGGTAGGCTGGGGGTGCACAAGGAGTTGGGAGGGGACACAGCGGGACAGCTGACCCCAACTGACCAAAGGGATATTCCAGACCATATTACATCGTGCTCAGCAATAAAACTGGGGGTGTGGAGGTTGGTGGGGGCTGCCCTTGCTTGGGGACTGTCTGGGCGTCACTTGGTTGGTGGTGAGCAATTGCTTTCTTTTGCATTGCTTGTTTTTCTTGCTTTTTATTTTACTGTCTCTTTGGTTCTGTTTTTTTTTTTTTTTTTTTTTTTCTTCTTACAATTGTGTTGTGGCTTCTTTTTAATTATTAAACTGCCTTTATCTCAACCCACGAGTTTCTTTCTCACTTTTAGCCTTCCAATTCTCCCCCACACTGCGGGGGGAGAGAGAGCGAGTGTGGTGCTTAGTTGCCAAATGGAGTTAAACTATGACACACCTGCATTACAGTCTGACATGTAATGCCCCCATCAGCCTCCATCTGATCCTGTCTTTGGAGTGGATTGTGCCCACTACATGTCCAGCATTTGGCACCAGAAACACCAGGAGCTCACCCCTCCTCCTCAACAGCTATGTGAAAAATAGATCAACAGTGCTATTTTTCCAGGCTTCCTCTCATTCTCCATCTCTCATATTTCTTCATAGTGCCAGATCAGAGTCAAGCCCCACCATCTTCTTCCCCTACAGACCCCACCAAGCCCATTCCCATGGCTGTAGTTTTCCTAAAAAGTACATAGGTTTTATGCATTCATTAATCATCATGGTTTAGATTATGAGATATTTGGCTATTAATGATCCTTTTGGGGTAATTTTTATATATTAAAGGTGGTCTGTATGACCTGGTCTATGTCTGCATACATGATTCTGTCATGAAAAGAATGAGCAAGTTTGGTTTAGAGTCTGTAGCATTAAATTATCCAAAGTTTGTAGACTTGTCTAAGCTGGAGAAGATTTAATCAATGTCCACAGAAAAGATCATGATCATCCACTGAAGAGAAATGCTAGGTGATATTGATGACTATTTGAGAGACCAAGCACTGATCAGGTGTAGTTGTCAGAGTGCTGTTCCCTGCACCACCAATAGAGAAACACAAGAACTCAGAGCACTTCTTCCATTTTTCATCTGTTTCAAGACATTCCTATTCTGTAGTTTTTCCAAGGCCATGTCCATGAGTGTAGATAGTTTATTCTAAAAGTGGCCAACAAAATTTTCATTTCTCTCAGGTGGGATTCAACAAATTCCTCCACTCCTCCTTTCTTGTAGTGTTGACCAGGATGCTGCATAAAAAATACTTGTTTTGGCACTTTATATAGGTGATTTGGGCAGATGGGTCTGTTCTTGGGTCTGTGTGCAGCCTGCCCCTCAGCCAAGCAGTGTCTGTAGTTCTTGTTGCTGTTGTTTCTCCTTCTCTCCAGAAATCCTCTAGTAGCATATACATTTGCTGTTAGCTGTTAAGCACTACCAGCATTTCTGTGGCAAATTATTCTTTAACTAGTTCTTATTCACTGAGTCATTTTCAAAGAGCTTCACTCCACACATCTGGTTTTGCAAGTGGGTCAGTCTTTCTAAGTCTTCTTTTCAGTTGCTAGGGTTTGAAAATGGGATTCTGGTTTTATGTGTGTGTGTATGTGTGATTGTTTCCCATTCAGTTATCAGCTTGCTTTCAGCATTACAGGTAGCAGTAGTAACCCTGGGACTCTTTTATCAGTAATGTGAGCTCTTGCTTAAATCCATAGTTTATCAAAAACTTTTTGCACACCTACTTCTAAGTGGTTTTTTTAATGGTGGTACCTTGTGAGTGTTTATGTACTTAGTAAGCCTGCAGATCTGTAATAAGCGTGGGAGCTGAATGACTCCTAAGTGACTTTGTGGTGTTGTAAAGTAAGCTGTTGGATGTATGGGCTGAGAGGTGTAACCATTCTCTTAACAGCCCTTCTGGTGTGCATGTCCAGGCCTTGGTTGACTGTACCTTTCACATCTGCATGGTCCGCCAGATAGGAGTCTTGCAGGTGTGTAGGTGCCAATATTAGAGAACCAAGACTCAAGTTTTATAGAATCGTAGAAAAGTCTAGGTTGGAAAACAACAGAAGAGATCGTCTGTTCCAACCTCTTGCTGAAAGCAGGGCCCTAATTAGGCTATCCAGGACCCTGCAAAGCCAAGCCTTGAGGATTTCCAGCAAAGTACAATCCACCACTTCTCAGAACAATGTATTCCAATGTTTATTTGTTCTCACAGTGGAGAATTTTTTCTTCTATCCATTGCCTCTTGTCCTATGGACATACATTCTGAAGTGAAGTACTGTAACCTTCTTTAGAGATAACCGTGTTGGTATTTGAAAACTGTAATTAGAGTCCCACTGCAGTTTCTTGTTTCTAGACTGAAGAAACCTAATTTCTTCATCCTTTTGTCATAAGTCAAGTGCTACAGTGCTCTAGTTGTCTTGGTGGCCCTTTGCTGGACCTTCCTTTACTATCGGTGGTTTGTCTTTTGCTTCATTGCTGCTTCTTGGCACAGAGACTTGGGCACTGACCTTACCTTGGTGAAGTCCAAGATAAAGAAGGCTTTGAGTACTTCAGCCTTTTCTGTGTGATTTGTAACTAGCATCTCAGGTAAATGTTGCTACTCTTGGCAGCTCTAAAGATTACAAAGAGCAACCACTAATTAATCAGTCAGTATAATTAGAAGGAAAATGACTACACTGTGATGATTGAAAAGTAGGTTGTGAAGTATTTTATTAATCTGTCCTAATATTATTAAGTCACCTAATATGAGCTGCTGAAAACACAAATTTAAATTTTATACCTGGTCTGGAACAGAATCAACAGGTTCAAGACAGTGCAGGGAGGTAGGCGGCATCCAAGTGTATGCCCTGCATTTATTGTGTGCATGTGGATCACTCACTCTTTCTGCCTCCCTGTCAGTCTCTGCTGAGATTTTGCTCTTTCAAAAGCGATCTGACCTTGAAAGTGAGAAGAGAGAAAGAGGGAAGGGCAGATCATGCACATTTGGGAGATGCAGTGTTGTTAGCAGTTATCCCCAAGGAGACAGGCCATGTGTTCTAGTAATCCTGACACCACCTGCCTTGATGATGTTCATATACAAGTGTCCTCCAGGGAGATGATCACCACATGACATCTGTGAAAATCAATACTTCTGTAAGTCTCCAACTGGAACAGGTGGCTGCTGCGAAGAAAGTAGTAGTGGTGTTCTGGCTCTGAGGTGTAAAAGGATGTTCACTTTTCTTCCCAGGAAATGGCAATCAGTTCTCCTTTGGGGGAGCAGAGACATTATTTACTGCAGACAGAATCCTAATCATGCTGAATATCACTTTGGCATCTTCTATTTCTTTCTTTATTGCAGATTAGTGCGTTGATGAAGAAATGCCATTTGATGTCCTCAGCATACTGAAACAGCCTACTTAGCCATTGCTGCTTGGGTCAGAACAGCCTTGGTCAGTGAGCATGCTGGTGGTGAACCTCTGGGTGGGTAGGCAATGAAGGGAGAATCCTTCTGATGGACAGTGAATATTTACCCTATACAGTCAGTGGAACGGAGAGAACTATTACTCTGACCAAATGTAAGAGTCCTGGTAAGAATGAGAGTAAACAGACCCTGAGCTCCCCTATAGCCCTGATTAGATGTCTGTTGATCGCAATAGGACTTTAAAAACTTTAGTACAGGTGCAGACACCCACAAGTAAGTGAAATGAAGCTTACCTTCTGCATCTCTTTCAGGTGAGTGTCCTCTTCAGTGGTATAAAAATTATTTATTATTTTTACATATATAGATTGAACTATTTTTCTGAGGCTCATCCTGTAAGAGAGAGAGAGAGAGAGAGGGAGGGGGAGAGAGAGAGAAGCACCTCTGAAAAACTGGTGATTGGCATAAACGTACGGAAGGAAAGGTGTTGTTTAAAGTCAGAATGATCCATGGTCCCTTTTGATTGTAATTATCACAGAAGCTTCACCCTTCTGGAACTCCTCAGGTGACTTCTTCTGTGCAGTCTTTTGCATGAATAGTCAGCAATAGTTAAGAGATAATTATGAAGCTAGTGGTATTACTGTAAAAAATTTAATGGCTGTTTAGCCAGCAGGAAAGTATATGCATGCAAATTTGAAAAGTCCAGGAAGTGTTTTGACTCCAAATCTCATGTGAATGACATTTTTATTGTTCCTTTCGGTTTCAGAAAATGGAGTGGGAAGAGCCCAAACTCTGAAAAAATGGAAATCCAGCATTCAAAGAACGTGAATGTAGCTTTCTGAAAAACAGAGATTACTCTGGTAAACAGGCATTCAAGGATGCGAGTTCAGGAGTGGGTTCATTAGCAGACCACCACACCCAAGGCTGAGCTTATTCTCTGAACCGGTGTTGAACTGGAAAAGGAAGAGGGATAGTAAATCCAACAGTGGGATTCATCTTACCCACCTGAGGCTTTCTATACCTCTTAGGTTAAGGCAGTTGTGTAGGAGCACTTTAAAGCCAATTGAAAATAAAACGTATTGTGGCATTTTATTCACACATGCTGTTTTAAAACTTTCTTTAAGATGAAATTACTCATAACCTGTAAGTTATTATTTCTCTTCATTGACTAGTTGTTGATGTCTGTGGAGATGTTGTCAGTGCCTGGAGTGCACCAAAAATCTCTTCAGCCTCTTGCCAGCAATGGAAGAAAGTGATTCCATCTCCCACAGCACATCTGAGGCATGGCATTCATGTGGGGGTTGAACAAGACCCTGCCAGAAGCCTGTTGCTTTCAGAAATGTAAAAGGAATTAAAATCTGCTGTCATTGGGCCAGAGAATCAAAAAATCTTAATTAATCTTCCAATTCTAACATGGACTTTTGGAGTGTCTTGTCTAGAATCTCTAGTCGTATTTCATGAACAATGGAGAAATATGTACCTCCACAGAGTAATTCATCATTCTTTTGAAAAGTGCAAGCATGATATCTGGGATGAATTATGATCTGGTGGCCTCTCTTTCCCTATGAACAATAGAGGAAGCCTCAAATACTGATTTAGATAGATCCTGTCCTGGGTAGTTTGAAAACAAACTAGTAAAATGACCTGCATCAAGTTATGAGAAAGATGAACCCTGCCCATAGTTAGGTGTACTAAGGTCAGTAAAAGTATAATCTTAATGATGGAAATCAATTCCTAACTGCTACTTTGTTACTCAGCCTGATATAGTGATATAGCTGGCTCTGAGCTAATACAAAATTAGGCCTTCCTTATCCAAGCATGCAGCATCGTTTTAACTGGTGTTCTTGGAAGCTTGAACAAATGTCTGTGTCCTATTTTGTTTTAAGGCATTTAAGGGATGAAGTGCTGCTGAAGTTTTATGGGCTGATGTGATAACACAGAGTCAGGAGCAGAAGAAACAGATGATTAAAAACTCTCAAGTATAGATGTACTGGAGAAAGCCTCTGATCCACGAGGTCATGAAAGAAGACTGCGGTAATAAACATTACTTAGAGTTTAGACTTCCTTTGAGAGGTGGCCAAACTTATACCAAAGTATTGCTAGTCATATTTTTTTCTGACTCCTCTTCCAGTGTGACGTGATCTTTCTCATCTGGAGAGGAGAGTGCATCTGAGTTCCATGGCAGATGGAAATCAAACCATGATGACTGCATTTATCCTGTTGGGATTCACAACTAGTTCTAACCTGTGGGCCATCCTCTTTGTGCTGCTTCTGTGGCTCTTCCTGATGACCCTGGTGGGGAACATAGGCATGATCCTGTTAATCCAGGCTGACCACCACCTACATACTCCCATGTATTTTTTCATCAGCAACGTGGCCTTTTTAGATGTGACTTACTCAGCCATCATCACATCAACAGCACTGATGACTTCAGCAGCAGAGACCAAAGCAATCACATTCACTGGCTGTGCCGTGCCATGCCATTTTTCTTGTTCTGTATTGCTGTATGCTGTGAATGTTATCTGCTGGCAGGGGTGGCATATCTTGCACTAACTTGCTTTACACAAGCATCACATCCATGCAATTCTGTGTGCTCCTGGTGCTTCGCTTGTACACTGTGAACTGCATAAATGCCATCATTCAGACTTCAGTTGCATTCCACCTGTCCATCTGCCACTTCAACATCATCAATCACTTCTTCCATGATGCTCCTCCAGTTCTGAAGCTGTCCTGCTCCAACACCCTTGTCATTGACATTATTCATTTCACCTGCAGTACAGTGGTGGCAATGTCTACAATCTGGATGATTCTCATGTCCTACACCTATATTATAATTGCCATCCTAAAGATCCAGTCTTCCAAGGGCAGGCACAAAGCCTCTTCCACCTGTGCCTCCCACTTGATAGCTGTCATGGTCTCCTATGGAACAGCTTCTTTCATGTATCTGCAGCCTAGTTCAAAATATTCTGCCAATCAGGACAAGATCACCTCTGTTTTCTATGCCTTGGCAAACCCTGTTCTGAATCCCTTGATCTACAGCCTGAGGAACAAGGAGGTGAAAGGGGCCTTCAGGAGGACTGTACGAAGGAAGTTTTCTTCTCTCTGAATTGAAATGCCGGGTAGGGCTTTTCAGCAGCATACAGGTTTGATATTGCATCAAATTTGATGTGTCAGAATTCTAACATCTCTGAATTAATTATTTATGTTAATTGTTTCCAGAAAAGGGCCTAAAGAAGCCTCTTCCTTTCCAGCAGTTTAATTGTGCTAAACCTAACTTCTAGACAATTCTGGGTTTAAGACCTGTCTACCTGTGCCTAGCTCCCTTTAGTTGGAGACCTGCACATATCTCTAAGGGTTTGGTGTACTTTACTCTTTCAGACTCCCTCTCCTGATTTTCTCCAGGATCTTTGTGAGAAACTCCAGTGGGTCAAGTTCATCCAGTTGTATCCAGCTACCATGGTGGAGAAATTCTGTGGTTGGCATAATTCCCTGCAGTTCTGAAGAACCAGTGGCTTTTCCCCGTTCCTAGACTTCCAGTGTTCGCAGTTTAGTTCATGCTTTTGAAAATCTGTTAACAGGAATATCTCCTTACCTTATGTACTTGGCCAAAATCTGGAGTGGTGATTTAAGTTTTCCTTTAGAAAGCTTTTCCCAAGGCAAGTTACCAGGATTCCTTTCAGTCCCACTGTCATCTCATGTAACCATGCCCAGCACCAGGGGACAAGAGGGAACAGAGATTGGAAATTCATCTAGTGTGTGACATCATAGTTGTGCAGTGAGACATATGCAAGTGCAGAATAGTAAAGAATATGTGGGCAGACTGAGCAATGGTGGCATAAAAGAAATGTTGGAAGTTTCTGGATCACTACTGGGGCTCCATTGAGAGTTCTTCTACACAGTGGGTGGAAAGGGACATTGTCTCAAGAGCAGAGGGGGAACTGTTCATCTGACAAGTTGCTAGTTGGGGCAAGAACTGCCAGGGGAACACAGGAGGTGCTTGGGATGCCAGGAAAAATTGAAAAGAGCTGACAATGCCTCTGAATATGGTCAATTATTCAGTCTTTGTAACCAGCGTTCCCAGTGGTGTTCCTTCTCATTTCAGCACACAGCAAGATGTTAACAAAAACAACAGGAAGGAAAAAGGAAGGAACACTGAATCTCAAGCTATTTTCTGGTGTCTTTGAGGGAGACACTCAAAAGAGTAGGAAATATGAATTGCTCATGGCCTTCAGTCTGTTCTAAAGATCAGTGTTGTAGCTGTCAGTGTTTCTGGGAAGAAAATATCTCTTTAAATCCTTCAATGCTTCTCCAGTTAAATAAGTAGTAGGCTTTTCCTTCAGAAGAATATATCTTGCTGTTCATACTGAGCAACACCTTCACAAGCCATGTCTGGCTCATCTCCTCACTTGGAAATACATGCTTTTTCTAGCCAGTAAAAACAGTTAAAGCAATGTGAAAATGAATGCTTGAAACTTCTTATACAAAAAATAACATAAAGAACTGGCCAGGTCCTTTTTCAGAATTTCAGAGGCTCTTCAATGAAAAGGGAACAGAAGAAGTAAACAGCTCATGCTATTTGGTTTAGATAGAGCTCTGTTCTTTTCATCTCCATCAGTGGCTGAAGGCTGAACCCCAGTTTTCAAGTAGAGCAGTAAGCCTGAAAGCACAAAGGGAAAGATTAACTATGTGCCAGACAAATGTAGAATCTTTAATTTAATCTAATATTGCAGTTAAAATATGGAGGTCTGTCTAAGGGCCCCTATAAGACTGCTTCTGGAGCATTGTATCTGGCTTTTGGTCTCCCCAATATAAGACAGGGACATGCTGGAGCAAGTCCAAAATGATTAGGACTAGGAGTGCATGATGTACTAGGAGAAATTGAAAGAAATAGCTTCATTCAAGCCTAGAGAAGGCTCTAGAGATTTTATTGCTACCTACAGCTGATCACTAGAAGGGTATAGACAAGATCAAGTCAGCTTCTTGGAGGTGTACAGTGATAGAACAAGAGGCAACAGGCAGAAGCTGGAGAAGGAGAAATTCACATCAGGTATAAGCAAAATGGTTTTAACACAAGGGTGTTCCAACAGTGGAACAGGCCCAGAGAGGTTGTGAAATCTCTGTCGCAGGAGCTAGCCAAATCTTGGCTAGACCAAGGTCCTGAGCACCTGTTTTGGGTGAGAGATTGAACCAATGACCTCCAGCAGTCTAGTAATTTATCATGTTCTTTTTAGTCAGCTAAACTTCAAGCCAGGCCCTAGTTATCTGTCTGCATTATCTGAACTGGTATCTCTAGTAGGAGAAAACTTCTGGCTGTGTCACCCTCCCTTCACTGACTGACTCCAGTTTGTACATGCGGTCTTTTCCCATCACACAGGGTAAGTGTTTCACAAAACTTGAGTGATTCCCTATTTCCTCTCTTCAAGCTGCAGATTTGCTGTTGAAAGTGCAAGACAATGTCTGGGATGTTGATTGTGAAGTCACTTCATTTGTAGCACCCTGGTCAGGTAGATTTTTGAGGTCATCAAGTGTGAATCACAAAAACCCTGCAGCAGAGATGACAGTTCAGGGGGAGGGCAGAGGCACTGGCAAGTAGAGACAGACAGGGCTGGGGTATTGTGAGGACACTCATTGCAGCAACCTGATTGGCCAGCAGAGGGCAGTCACTGTGAGATCAATTATGATGGCTATTTGTTTCACTCATTACCGGGGGGAGCAGTTAATTCCTTCCTGCAGGCACTGGTTTATATAGTGCCATCTCTTCTGCAGATCAAACAGTTCCAGCCCTCTCAGCCTTTCCTCATAGGAGAGGTGCTCCAGTCCCGTCATCATCTTTATGGCCCTTCACTGGATCCTCTCCAGTACCTCTATATCTGTCTTGTACTGGAGAGCCCAGAACTGAGCACAACACTCTAAGTGTGGCCTCACCAGTGCTGAGCAGAGGGGAAGGATCACCTCCCTCAACCTGCTGGCAACAGTCCTCCTTATGCAGCCCAGAATGCCATTAGCCTTCTTTGCAGCCACGGCACATTGCTGGCTCATGTTCAACCCGGTGTCCCTCAGGTCCTTTTCTGCGCAGATGCTTTCCAGCCCCCAGCATATACTGGTGGAGGGGCTTGTTCCTCTCCAGGTGCAGGACTTTGCATTTCCCCTTGTTGAACTTCATGAGGTACTCAACCGATTTCCCCAGCCTGTCGAGGTCCCTCTGGATGTTAGCCCAACCCTCTGGCATATCAGCCATTCCTCACAGTTTTATGTCATCGGCAAATGTGCTGAGGATAGAATCATAGAATCATAGAATGGTTTGGGTTGGAAGGGACCTTTAAAGACCATCTAGTTCAACACCCCACCCCCCCCACCCCCCCACCGTGGACAGGGACATCTTTCCGTAGATCAGGTTGCTCAAAGCCCCATCCAACCTGATCTTGAACACTTCCAGGGATGGGGCATCCACAACTTCTCTGGACAACCTGTTACAGTGTCTCACCACCCTCATTGTACAACATTTCTTCCTTATGTCCAATATAAACCCACCTTCTGTCAGTTTAAAACCCTCGCCCCTTGTCCTGGCACTACAGGCCTTAGTAAAAAGTCTCTGTCTTTCTTATAAGCTCCCTTTATATATTGAAAGGCTGCAGTGAAGTCTCCCTGGAGCTTTGTCTTCTCCAGGCTGAACAACCCCAAGTCTCTCAGCCTTTCTTCACAGCAGAGGTGTTCCAGCCCTCTGACCAATTTCGTGACCTCCTCTGGACCGACTCTAACAAGCCCATGTCTTTCTTGCACTGGGGACTCCAGAGCTGGATACAGTACTCCAGGTGGGGTCTCAGGAGAGCGGAGTAGACGGGGAGAATCACCTCCCTCAACCTGCTGGCCACGCTTCTTTTGATGCAGCCCTGGATATGACTGGCTTTCTGGGCTGCAAGCGCACACTGCTGGCTTGAGTCCAATTTCTAACTCACCAGTATCCCCAAGTCCTTCTCTGCAGGGCTGCTCTGAATCCATCCATCCCTCAGTCTGTTCTGATAGTGGGGATTGCCCCGACCCAGGTGCAGGACCTTGCACTTGGTCTTGTTGAACTTCATAAGCTTTGTATGGGCCCACTCCTCCAGCCTGTCCAGGTCCCTCTGGATGGCATCCCTTCCCTCAAGTGCTTCCACTGCACCACTCAGCTTGGTGTCATCCACAAACTTGCTGAGGGTGCACTTGATCCCACTATCCATGTCATTGATGAAGATATCTGATAGTATTGGTCCCAGTATGGACCCTTGAGGGACACCACTTGTTACTTAGTTTCCACTTGGACATTGAGCCGTTGACTATAATGCTTTGGACGTGACCATCCAGCCAGTTCTTTATCCACCTAACAGTCCATCCATCAAACCCATTTCTCTCCAATTTAGTGGTAATAATGTAGTGGGGGACTGTAAACACAGGGTACACTATGCCCCATCATCCAGATCATTAATGAAGATGCTGAACAGGACTGGACTCAGTATTGACCCCTCAGGGACACCACTAGTTACTGGTCTCCAACTGGGCTTTGTGCCACTAATCACCACCCTCTGGGCTTAGCCATTCAGCCAGTTTTCAATCCACCTCAGGAGCTGCTCATCCAGTCCATCCTTCATCAGCTTCTCTCTGAGGATCTTTTGGGAAACAATGTTGAAAGCCTTCCTGAAGCCAAGGTAGACAATATCCACTACTCTTCCCTCATCTACCAAGCCAGTCTTTTCATTGTAGAAGGTTATCAAGTTAGTCAAGAATTACTTCCCCTTTGTGAATCCATGCTGACTATATTGTGTCTTTACACTCCTCCCAGGTTACCTGTCCCTGGTCCCACCTTCTGTATACTCCCTTTTTATGTCTGAGTTTTGTCAGGAGCTCTCTGTTCACTGATGCAGCCTCCTGGCATTTTTGTCTGACTTTCTACTTGTCGGGATGGACCACTCTTGAGCTTGGAGAAGGTGATCCTTGACTATTAACCAGCTTTCTTGGGCCCCTCTTCCCTCCAGGGCCTTATCCATGGGAGTCTTTCAAGCAGACCCCTGAAGAGGCCAAAGCCTCCTCTCCTGAAGGCCAGGTTTGTGATACTGCTTTTTCCCCTGCTCCTTCCTCTCAGGATCCTGAGCTCCACTATCTCATAGTTACTGCAGCCAAGGCTGCATCCCCAAAGAGCCCTTCCTTGTTTGTGAGTATGAGGTCCAGCAGAGCACTTCTCCTCATTGGCATCTCAATCATCTGTGTCAGGAAGCTATTATCAATGCCCTCCAGGAACATCCTGGATTGCTTATGCCCTGCTGTTTTGTCCCTCCCACAGATAGAGGAGTGGTGAAGTCCCCCATGAGGACCAGGGCCTGCAAATTTGAGGCTGCTCCTCTCTGTTATCCACTTGTTCTTCCTGGTCAGGTGGCCATACCCACTACAGTGTTGTTCTTACCTGTCCTCTCTTTAATCCTAACCCATAAGCTCTCAGTTGGCTCATCATCCATCCCCAGGCAGAGCTCCGTGCACTCCAGCTGCTCCCTCACATCAAGGGCAACTCTCCCTCCTTGTCTTCCCATCCTGTCCTTCCTAAAGAGCCTGTAACCCTCCATCGCAGCATTCCAATCATGTGAGCGATCCTACCATGTGTCCATGATCCCAACAAGATCGTAACCATGGAAATGCACGCATATTTCTAATTCCTCACGTTTACACCCTATGCTGCTTGCATTAGTGTACACAAATGCTCAAAACCATGATCCATTTCTCATAATGGACACCGGTTTGAACAATTCCTCTGAAAATTTCTTTACAGTGTTAAGAAAGAAACATAGCAGAAGTGACATCAAATACCTCATCACTAAAGTTGGATAAAGGGAAAGCAAAATAGTTGGTGACCAGTTTGCAGCTTTGAACTATGATAATGATATCTGTGTGGGAAACATTTTGTGGGAAGTAAAGCTCTGAGGAAGTATTGGGGTCCTGGTGTATTCCTTGATAGGGGTCCCATGGGCAACCAACCCTTAACGCTTAGAGTCACCCACTGGGCAGGTGGGATGGATTCTAGAGAGCGAGGCGAACCGCTGGCTATTAAAACTGCTGGGTTATCCGGGCTGGCTGAATCAGTGCAAAAGGCTGCCTGTGTACAAGCCATGTATGAGCGCAGTGAGCAGGGCATTCCCCTTGCCACTCCGGTGGATCCAGTCCGCCTTAAAGCGTTGATTAGAGGTCTCCCTGAATCTCTGAAAATGCATGTGCAAAACCTAAAGGAAAAGATTACACAGGCAATTGATCATAACACTCGCAATCCTCATCAGCGACCGCAGCCCATTTTAACATGGAAATAGTGAAATAGTGATTTATGGTAGAGAGATGGGCTGGTTAGAGGAAGGTTCAAGTTTACAGCGCTGGGTCCGGCAGGCAGGGTTTGTCGGGCAGAATAATCCCCGCCCCCCTCGACAAACCAATTCTCGTTTCGACCCTCAGCGTAACGAATTGTGGAGAAAGGTGTTGGCATTAGGAATACCCCGATCAATGTTACATGGTGTCGTGGTTTAACCCCAGCTGGCAACTAAGCACCACACAGCCGCTCACTCACTCCCCCCAGGTGGGGTGGGGGAGGGAACCAGAAGAGTAAAAGTGAGAAAACTCGTGGGCTGAGATAAAAACAGTTTAATAGGTAGAGCAAAAAACACCGCGCGGAGAAGCAAAGCAAAAGAAGGAATTCATTCACCACTTCCCGTCAGCAGGCAGGTGTTCAGCTATCTGCAGGGAAGCAGGGCTCTATCACGCGTAGCGGTTGCTCGGGAAGACAAACGCCATTACTCTGAATGTCTTCCTTTACACCTTCCATTACACCTTCCTTCTTCCTCCCCCAGCTTTATATACTGAGCATGATGTCATATGGTATGGAATATCCCTTGGTCAGTTGGGGTCAGCTGTCCCAGCTGTGTCCCCTCCCAACTTCCCGTGCACCCCCAGCCCACTCGCTGGTGGGGTGGGGTGAGGAGCAAAAAAGACCTTGGTGCTGTGTGAGCCCTGCTCAGCAGTAACTAAAACATTCCTGCTTTATCAACATTGTTTCCAGCCCAAATCCAAAACACAGCCCCATACTAGCTGCTATGAAAAAAAGTTAACCCCTTCCCAGCCAAAACCAGCACACGTGGGCAGTCCACAGAGAATATTCGTGTAACAGTAAACCTGGTGGAGCAGCCTACTAGCAAAGCTACAGAGCGTACTGATGTTGTTAAAACACAAAACCCCTCTGCTCCCGCGAATCCTTTTTTAGACTTGAGGAAGGATTTGATAAATCTAAAAATCTAGAAAGCGTGGGGGGTATTTCAGGCCAACCCATCCACGTAATATCTAACTTAGAATGGCCTAACCATGTCAGTGACCCACATATTATTTTAGCTACAGGCCCCAGACGTATACCTGTAAATTTTTTAATCGACACTGGAGCTCAAATAAGTGTTATCACTGAAAAAACAGCAAAAAGGTTAGGATTAGTCCCCACCCGGAAGAAAATAAATGTAATAGGTGTGGCTGGAGCCCCTGAAATCAGACCAATTGGTACAGTGTGTGTTTGGCTTCCAGGAGAAAACCGAATGACTAAAATAAAAGCAGTCATTGGTCCTTACCGTAATAACATTTTGGGATTTGATGTATTAGCAAACAAGGTCTGGAAACTGCCAGACGGGACCGTGTGGAGCTTTGGAGTGCCACCATGTGAGGTCCGGTTACTGGAGACAGCCGTTAGACTGCCTCCTTCCCAGGTATACGAACGTTCATCAGTATCCTCTACCAGCTGCAGCCAAATCGGGGATCAGGGAAGTAATTAAAGACCTGGAAGCCCGTGGTATTATAATCAGGACACACTCACCCAGTATGGCCAGTACGTAAACCGGACGGTAGATGGCGACTCACAGTTGACTGCAGGAGGCTTAATAACAATGCCATGCCACTCACGGCCGCTGTCCCTAACATTGCTGACCTCGTCACCCAGATTCAAGCTAAACATCACACATGGATGTCCACATTAGACGTTAAGGATATGTTTTTTATGATTCCTCTTCAGGAGGAAAATAAACCCCAATTTGCATTCACATGGGAGGGAGTGCAATACACCTTTAATTGGCTCCCACAAGGATACAGACATTCTCCCACTATTGCCCATAATGCACTCGCAAAAATACTGAAGGAGATAAAGTTACCAGATGGGGTAAGTATGTACCAATACATTGATGACATTTTAATAGGTGGAGATAATGAAGAAGCAGTCAGAGAACTGTCTAGTAAGGTTTGGGACACACTGACTTCATTGGAATTAGAAATCCCTCCCACTAAATGTCAGGGACCAAGTCAGGAGGTTAAATTTTTAGGAGTTTGGTGGTCAGGAGGAGCCGTGGCTATACCAGCCGATATCCTGGAAAAAACAGAAGCTGGTAAAACTCCAGAAAACAAAAGGGAGCTACCACAGGTACTTGGGACTTTAGGTTATTGGCGGAAACATGTCCCTGGATTTTCTATAATTGCTAGGCCCCTGTATAATTTGATTAAGAAAAATGCCTGGTGGCAGTGGACCCTTCAGCATGAGGAAGCCTTGAATTTGCTGATTCATGAGCTTCGCATATATCAGACTTTAGGCCCTATACACCAGACAGACCCTATACAGATTGAGTGGGGGTTCAGTGAACATGGTTCTCATTGTAATTTATACCTACGGGGACCAGAAGGCCCTGATAGACCCTTGGAATTCTCTTCTCATTCATTCAACGATACTGAGCAGAGATATACTGATTGGGAAAAAGGCATGTTATCACTAGTGCGGGCAGTAAAAAAGGCTGAGCGGATTCGCACAAGCCAAGATATGGTTGTCCAGGGTCCTTTCCTTCTCCTGGAATCAGTCAGGAAAGGGACTCCTCCCCGTGAGGGAATTGCCCAAAAACCCACTGTCCAGAAATGGTACTCCTATTTGGAAGGTATTGGTCAGTTAGTTACTATTACTGAAGGGCCAGTAAAAATATCTAAATTTCAAAAGGATGTTAACGCGGACCTTTCTATGTTAGTCAAACCTAACAAGCCATCAAGGCACCAGAGATAAACATTCGTGCATAAGCCTGCCCCCACCCATCAAATCAGGGAATAAAAACCGTAAGGTTTGGGCAGAAAAATGGGGAGAGTTGTTTTTCCAAGGATACAGCTGGCCTGTAGGAGATTCTTTCCCCCTTGTCCAGGATGCTGTACAAGGTAACTTCCCAGGGATTAAGAGGCCTTACCTGAGAGAGAGGGTAAGTGATTAAGAAACATACGTATGGTATTTGGCATGCTTTAAGATCGTGATTAGTGCACTCTTTTTTTTAAGGTATTAATATCTAGTGTGCTTGTGAATTGTGTATTTAATTGCAATAGTGCATTCCTCCATTGTATCCATAAAAAAAACCCCTGCGATAGTGGCGTATTGGACCTGTGAGTGAAGTTCAAATAAACTGTTCATTTGAACCTGACAGTGAAGTCTTTCTCTCCGTCACAAAAAGCTGAAACCTTGGTTTAGGGAAGGATTTTATGATTATTCTACACACAAGTCTGTATTTGTGCAGACCACTAACAACTCACTTCTCTCTGGCAGAGGAATAATACAGGTTTGAATGTGTGATTCCAAGAGACGCTCTTCCTCCACGGGAAACTGCCATGAAGTGCAAAGGCACCCAGAACAGCTTGTAAAACTTAAATGAGAACCTACTGAGAGCATGAGTGGTACAGTTGTGTTACAAATCTGTAATATAAAAACTCATCTACACAATGTATGTAGGTGAGCAGGCACTTCTTTATTGCAGCGCTGGACGCACAGGGGATCGCTCCACCTAGTGTGCGTGCTTAGCTTCTCCGCTACCAAAGTTATATACAATCAAAGTACACATATTCATCATATTTTCCAAGAAACAATTAACATACTCATACAATTTCCGAGAACTCATTAATATATGTAAATGCTCGTGACGCATGCGCCTTCAGGTACACAGGTGGTCGTCTAAGGTCCTCTGGTGGTTGTCCATAGTCTTCCTCATGGTGTCCTTTAGTTGAACCCGATCTTTGCGCATGCTCAGGTTGGTTGCAAAATCTCATTCTTGGAATTGTCTTAAGTTTTCCCCGGTTTACTGACCAGGCCTACAACTTATCATTCTCTTGACAAGCAAATTCTACCTCTTCACAATGCTACATTGTTCATAGCTAGTTTATGATTAAATCAGGGATAGATCATACCTAGTTACCCTTATACAGAAAATATATATATATAAAATTTTTAATCTTTTATTAATCACTTTCTAGCTTATACTTTTCTGTCAATTTCCATGCCTATGAATAATCAATGGTTATTTCTATTAATATCTATTGATTGGCATTCTTGATATTCATATCAAGATGGGGAGGGTAAGGGGATTTTCAAGCAGCATCACTGGTGCATATCAGGTCACACTGTCACAGGACTCAAACAAAACTTTTCAATTCTTCATCGTTCCATCTCGTTACTGTTAGTTCCTCAGTATGGAACGGCGACTCCCTGGTGAGGTTCCTATGGTTATTGTTTCTAACTTAACAATCCTAACTTATTTATTTAATTAAATTTAACCTTTTCTATATATAAATATATTCATATTTTGATTTTAAAAAAATCAGAATATTTACAACAGTTCCCCCCTTTGCAAGTGTTGAAAATTATTTCAATACTTTCATTTTTAATCAGTTAAGCATATTATATGCTTCAAGTACAGATGTCAAATGAGTTAAACATTTCATCATCCTCCAATTTATAATATATAATATTACTGATAGAATAAGACTGATTAGAATCAATATCAGGAGAACCACAACAGGGTGGCATAACTTATTTAGGATGCCTGTAGCAGTAGGTGACCATCCGAAAAGAGTGTCCCACCATTTATGTTCCGCATCCTTTTCCACCCTCTCTAAAACACGATGTATCTCTTTCACATTGTGGTGTACAGTTATTAAAGTTCTTTGTCCATTTTCTTTAAACTTTTTCAAAATTTTGATTAAATCTTGGTGTTGTAGCAATTGTTTCACTAAAGTGAGATTCATTCCAATGGGTGTAGGCAACAGTTCCTGAATTAAGGTATAATTAGATTGCAAAAGCTGGTGACATGTGACTGGAGCCAAATAAGAGAAATCACACCCTGTAATTCTAGTGAAATTACAAACGCAAAAATTTGAGTGATTCCTAGTATCTATAACTACATCATCTACACACCCTACTTGAATCTTTTCTCCAATTGTTCCATTTAGGGTTCTGACCCAGTCTTTTCGGTCCCACTCCCATTCAGACAGCCGGTACACTTTAGTACCATGCATTACTACAGTAGCTAAATTTGGGAACCAGTCTTTGGGATATTGTCCAAAAAAGCTGGTACACCTAATGGTAGCTTCGGACCAGGGCCATGCGGCATATTTTTGGCCATTGGTTAGTGGCAGGATACAGAAAAATATCATTACTCCAATCATTAGACCAATTGAACTGCTGCCCATTTTGAAATTCAAACTTCTGAAATATTATCACAATTACTCTAAAAGGACATTCAATTAGAAATTCAAGATAATAAATTTACCACAAATATTTTTCAAATACAGTGTATCTGTTTTAAATGTCTTTATGTAAGCTTAATTTTAAGGGTCCAACTCTGTCAGATTTCCATGTTTCTGGAGGAGTCTTCTTTACTCACGTATAATGGATCCATGCATCCGATTCCGCAATCTTGATTGCTGTAAAGGTTGTCAAAAGTACCTGGAAAGGTCCTTTCCACCATTCTTGTAAAGGTTCAGAAGTCCATGCCTTGATAAGGACATAATCTCCAGGTTGGAAGTCATGTACTGGATTTTCTAAAGATAACGGTCTGTTCCAAATAATCACATTTCGAAGTGCAATCAAGGTCTTTCCTAAAGAAAGCAAATAATTATATACATCTTGTTTCCCCTTTAAATTCATATCTAAGTTTGGTTCCACAGATTCATATGGTTTCCCATACAACAACTGGTAAGGGCTTACTGATGTTCCATCTCTTGGTTGGACCCTTATTCGTAAAAGGGCTAATGGAAGTGCTTGAGGCCACTTTAAATTTGTCTCCTGACATATTTTACTGATCTGCCTTTTCAATGTCTGATTCATTCTTTCTACTTTTCCACTTGATTGAGGCCTCCAGGGGGTATGTAAATTCCAAGTGATTCCCAGAACTTTACTAATATTTTGTACTATTTCAGCAACAAAATGTGGGCCTCTATCAGAAGATATCCCTATAGGTACCCGAAATCTTAGAATTACTCCTTGTAACAACCATTTAATGACTTCCTTTGCTTGATTGGTCCGACAAGGAAAAGCTTCAGGCCATCCTGTAAAAGTATCAACCCCCACCAGAATGTATCGATACCCCTTTTGTCTGGGTAATTCTGAAAAATCGATTTGCCAGTAGTCTCCAGGTTGCACTCCTGATTTCAAGGTTCCCATTGGAACTTTTCTCTTTATCACAGGATTGTTTCGCAAACAAATTTCACACTTGGCAGAAATCATTTTAGCTATTTCTAACATTCTTATAGACACCACGTATCTCTTTAAAAAGGTGATTAATGCTTCTGGGCCCCAATGACACTCTTTATGTTTTGTCTGTAATATCTCTCTCATCAGAAGTGGGGGGATTACTACCTGTCCCTGAACTGTGACCCACCATCCTGCTAAATTCCTTTTTGCGTCTAATAACTTCCCTAATTTCTCATCTTCCTCTGAATATTTTGGTTTCTCTTTTGGTAGTGTAATGTTTTTTGTGGGAATTAATGCCATCTGCAAGGCATTCTTTTTTGCTCTTCCTCTAGCTGCTTTATCAGCTAATCTGTTCCCTATAGCTTCTTTCATATTTCCTGATTGATGTGCTTTACAGTGCATGATTGCCACCTTTGTCGGTCTCTGGACTGCTTGTAACAATTTCAATATTTACTCTTTGTATTTGATGTTTGCCCCTTGAGAGGATAATAGTCCTCTTTCTTTCCATAATATCCCATGGACACGTACTACACCAAAAGCCTACTTTGAATCAGTCCAAATATTTACTTTCTTTCCTTCACTCAGTTCTAATGACTTCGTCGAGGCTATCAACTCTGCCTTTTGCGCTGAGGTGTTGCTGGGCAAAGGATAGCCTCTATGACTGATCTCTCCGTTGTTACCGCATATCCAGTGTAGCGAACTCCAATCTCCACAAAGCTGCTACCATCTGTGTACAGTTCCCAGTCAGGATCCTCCAATGGCTTGTCTTTCAGGTCCTGTCGGTTGGAATACACCTGTTCGACAGTAGTTATACAGTCATGTTCCAATTGTCCTTCTTCCTGCACAGAATTCAGGAAAACTGCAGGGTTAACTAGGTTAGTTGGGTTTAGTATCACATCGTCTTGCTCCGTCAATATTACTTGATACTTCATCATCCTGCTGGGAGAAAGCCAGTGACCCCCCTTTTGTTCCAAAACAGTCACCACCATATGTGGTACATATACCACTATTGTCCATCCCAGAGTTAACTTTCGGGCTTCTTGTATGGGAATTACCGTAGCAGCGACTGCCCGAAGACAGATAGGCCATCCTTTACTTACTGTGTCCAGTTGCTTGGAAAAATACCCCACTGGTCTCTTCCAGCTTCCCATCCGTTGGGTCAGCACTCCCAGTGCCAGATGCTGACTTTCATGAACAAACAACTGGAAATCTTTAGTCAAATCCGGAAGTCCCAAAGCAGGAGCAGTCATCAGGGCCTGTTTCAGATCTTTAAAGGCCCTTCGTTGTTCTGGGCCCCACTCAAAGGGAGGCGTCCCTTTCTGGGCCTCATACAATGGCTTAGCTATTAGACCATAGTTCATGATCCATAGCCTGCACCATCCAGTCATTCCCAGAAAGGCCCCCGTTTCATGAACGTTTTTCGGTTCTGGTATACTACAGATGGCTTATTTTCGGTTTGTTCCCAACTGTCGTTGTCCTTTTGAAATTTCAAAGCCCAGATATATTACAACTTGACTTGCTACTTGTGCTTTGTTTCTGGATACTTTGTACCCATTAAGTCCCAGAAAGTTTAAAAGGTCTATCGTTACCTTTATGCAGGTTGCTCTGTCCTTGGTGACGATCAGTATATCATTCACGTATTGTAAAAGCAGATGACCAGGTAACTCTGGATTGCTTTGTTTTCACATCTCGAGCTCTTTTGCCAGTTGATTGCCGAAGATGGTCGGGCTATTCTTAAATCCTTGTGGTAGTCTGGTCCGTGTTAATTGTGTACTTCATCCTGTTTGTGAATTCTCCCACTCAAAGGCAAACAATTTTCTACTTTCCTTTTCCAGAGGTATAGAAAAGAAAGCATCTTTTAAATCAAGCACTGTAAACCACTGATGACTTTCCCTTAAAGTTGTTAAAAGGGTATATGGGTTCGCAACCACAGGATGAATGTCCTTTACTATGTGATTTATTGCCCTTAAATCCTGAACTAATCTGTATTCACCTGAAGGCTTCCTAAACGGTAAGATTGGAGTATTATATTCGGATTCACATTCTTCCAAAATTCCACATTCCAAAAATTTACCAATTATTAATTCCTTGTCTAGCTTCTGATTTTATTGGGTATTGTTTTATTCTTATCTGTTTGGCATGTTCCTTTAATTCAACCTTTACAGGCTGGGCTACCTTTGATCTTCCAGGTATTTCAGTGTTCCAGACCGTAGGTATCACAGCCTCATCTACTTCTTGTGGTATTTCTTGCATTTTTGCTTTTTCTTGTATCATGAATATATCCCCTGTCTTTGATTCAGGTATTTTTAAATAAATGTCCCCTTTTTCAAAAATTATTTGTGCATTTAATTTAGAAAGCAGATCTCGTCCCACCAAGGGCATCAGACATTCTGGCATATATAGAAATTCATGTGTAATTACCTTACTTCCAAATTTCAGATTAAGGGGTTTTAGGAATGGCCTTTCTTCTTGTTTCCCGGTAGCTCCAATTACATTTGCAGTTTTATTTCCCAATTTCCCCTTACAGGTGTTCAAAACAGAATATGTTGCCCCAGTATCTACTAAAAATTCTACTGCAGAGTTTCCCAGCTTAATTGTAACCAGAGGCTCAGCTGGGCTCCCCTCCGGTCCCCTTCATTCATCCAAAGTCATCATTCTCACAGCCTCCTGCTGACTTGCTTTCAATTTGGGGCAATCTCTTTTCCAATGCCCCTCCTCCCGACAGTACGCACACTGATTTACCCCCAATGTCATATTAAATGCTTTTTCCCCAGAATTCCTAAAACCTCCTCTTCCCTTCGCTTGTCCCCTTCCTCTGCCTCTCGTCAAACTTCCCGTTAAAACAGCCAGCAGCCTATTTTCCCTAACTTTCCTTTCTTTCTCCTTTTTCTGTTCCTCTTCTTTCTCCCGATTATTGTAGACTCTCCATGCCACTTTGAGCAGCTTATTCAGATCCCTTGAATCTTCCCCCTCCAATTTCTGAAGTTTCTTTCTTATATCTGGGGCTGATTGCCCCATAAAGATAGAAGCCAATTGAACAGCCTCTTCTGGTTTTTCAGGGTCCAAATTAGTATATTTCCTGGCAGCAGTTTTTAACCTTTCCAGGAATAATGAGGGGGATTCGTTTTTGTCTTGTTTTACTTCATATAATTTTGACCAATTCCTAGCTTTTGGCAATGCATGCTTAACTCCATACAGTACCCATCCTTGGTAACGAGTCAATTTCTGTCTGTGATCCACAACATTCGGGTCCCATTGAGGATTCCCCAAAGGGAAATTCTGTTCTATGGTTCCAATAAGTACACCACGTGCACTTGCTGCCTCTGCCTGTGTCTTTGCCGTCTTTAACACCATCTGTTTTTCAGTGCTATCTAACAGATTATCCAGTATCACTTGCAAATCATTCCAATCGGGATCTTGAGTCCTAATAATCATTTCCACAACTCTAGCTACCCTTTCCGGATCTTCCCTATATACTCCTGCAGCCTGTTTCCATGCCATCAAATCAACAACAGAAAATGGAACTTCCACGTATACTGGCCCATGTTGTCCTACCCCTTGTCGCAAAGGAGCTAGTAATTGTGTCTGTTGTCTGGTTTGCTGCGACACCGGTGTATGAACCACCACCTCAGATGACCATTCCATGTTTTCTCTAATTCTGCTCCTACTATCCGGTTCTACTCTCTCTCCTAATTCATCATCCCCCTCTTGTGCCCGACGCGGGGAGGGATTTTGTCCGGGTAAGGGTGAAGCTACCTCCAGTTCTAGTTCCATTTCATCCTCTTTAGGTGCTGCACACTTTATACACCTCCTTCCAATATCACAAGCCGAACAACATCTTTTAGATTTCTTCTTTTCAGCCGCCAAAGCCATCACTAAATTATCTCGACTTATCAACTTACATTCCTTCTGCCAATCAGTTCGCTGCCTTAAATAAAAGAACAAATCTACAGATGGTACTTCTTTCCATTTTCCTTCCCTTCTACAAAACAACATTAACTGCAAGATAGTATTATAATTCAATGTCCCTTTCCTTGGCCATTTCTCCTGGTCTTCTAAAACATATAAAGGCCACCAATGATTACAATATTCAATCATTTGACTCTTGCTTAAATCATCATGCAGTTTATTCCAGTGTGCTAACAAACATTCCAATGGTGACGTCTCCGGTATCTTCTCATCAATAGTTAAATTCCCTGCAATCTTACTCTTGAACAATTTTGTTAGCGCCGTACTATTTTTTTTTTTTTTATATATATACTTATATATATATGAAAAATATAATTATTATTTAATAAATACAAATATAATTATATATTAATAGCAAATATAAATAATACCTTTACCAATAGAAATATTTGAATTCTAATACCAATACCAAATTGGTATAAGATATCAAATACCAAACCAATACCAATATTTGACTTCTAGTACCAATACGAAATTGGCATAGAGTATCAAATAACAAAACCAATATCAATACCAAATTAAATACCAAAAGACAATTGTCCAATTTTGCAAATGTCCAACCCAGCAATAGCTTTCGCTTATGACTTATGGGCAGACGCCTAGGCTCCCAATACACAAACGGGTACCCTCCAAGCCCCAACCCTGTGAAGCTTTCGCCGCGCCTTACGGGCAGGCTACCAAATGTTGCAAAATGCAACACACCAATTCCAAAATTCCGGAATCCAAAACCAAATGTTGCAAAATGCAACGCACCAATTCCAAAAAAAAAAAAGACGCGCCTTACCTTTTTATTTCTCCAGGGAACGTTGCGAGGAGCTTTTGGGTTGAGGAAGATGGTCCTCCTCCGAGAATCCCTCGGTGCCGGCTGGAGTCTGATCCACGCTCGAACCCTTCCAGTCTCACTCGCAAGGTCCCATCTGGGTTGCCAAAACTGTTACAAATCTGTAATATAAAAACTCATCTACACAATGTATGTAGGTGAGCAGGCACTTCTTTATTGCAGCGCTGGACGCACAGGGGATCGCTCCACCTAGTGTGCGTGCTTAGCTTCTCCGCTACCAAAGTTATATACAATCAAAGTACACATATTCATCATATTTTCCAAGAAACAATTAACATACTCATACAATTTCCGAGAACTCATTAATATATGTAAATGCTCGTGACGCATGCGCCTTCAGGTACACAGGTGGTCGTCTAAGGTCCTCTGGTGGTCGTCCATAGTCTTCCTCATGGTGTCCTTTACAGAATCACAGAATCACTACGGTTGGAAAAGACCTGTAAGATCATCAAGTCCAACCTGGGGAAAAAAAAAAAAAAACACAAAAAAACAACAACAACAACAAAAAAAAAACCCAAAAAAAACCCCCACAAACAACCCACGCAAGCCAACCACCACACAACAACAACAAGGCACAACACACCAAAAACCAACCCACCCAACACCACACACCACCATGTCCATCAAGCTACATCCCACAATGCCACATCCACACGCTCCTTGAATACCTCCAGGGAGGGTGACTCTACCACCTCCCTGGGCAGCCTATTCCAATGTTTCACTACTCTCTCGGTAAAGAACTTTTTCCTAATATCTAGCCTGAACCTCCCCTGGCGCAACTTGAGGCCATTTCCTCTAGTCCTGTCACTAGTCACTTGGGAGAAGAGACCAACACCCACCTCTCTGCAACCCCCCTTCAGGTAGTTGTAGAGAGCGATAAGGTCTCCCCTCAGCCGCCTCTTCTCCAGGCTAAACAACCCCAGCTCCCTCAGCCGCTCCTCATAAGACTTGTGTTCCAGACCCCTCACCAGCTTTGTCGCCCTTCTCTGGACACGCTCCAGCACCTCAATGTCTTTCTTGTAGTGAGGGGCCCAAAACTGAACACAGTATTCGAGGTGCGGCCTCACCAGCGCCAAGTACAGAGGCATGATCACCTCCCTGCTCCTGCTAGCCACACCATTTCTGATACAAGCCAGGATGCCGTTGGCCTTCTTGGCCACCTGGGCACACTGCTGGCTCATATTCAGCCGGGTGTCGATCAACACCCCCAGGTCCTTTTCTGCGGGGGAGCTTTCCAGCCACTCATCCCCAAGCCTGTAGCGTTGCCTGGGGTTGTTGTGGCCAAAGTGTAGAACCCGGCACTTGGCCTTATTGAACTTCATCCGGTTGGTCTCAGCCCATCGATCCAGCCTGTCCAGATCCCTCTGCAGAGCCTTCCTACCCTCAAGCAGATCAACACTCCCTCCCAACTTGGTGTCGTCTGCAAACTTGCTGAGGGTGCACTCTATCCCCTCATCCAGATCATCAATGAAGACATTAAACAAGACCGGTCCCAAAACTGAGCCCTGGGGGACTCCGCTTGTGACCGGCCGCCAGCTGGATTTCACCCCATTCACCACAACTCTCTGGGCTCGGCCATCCAGCCAGTTTTTTACCCAGCGAAGAGTGTACCTGTCTAAACCACGGGCCGCCAGCTTCTCTAGGAGAATACTGTGGGGAACAGTGTCAAAGGCTTTGCTGAAGTCCAGGTAGACAACATCAACAGCCTTCCCCTCATCCACTAGGTGGGTCACCTGGTCATAGAAGGAGATGAGGTTGGTCAAGCAGGACCTGCCTTTCATGAACCCGTGCTGGCTTGGCCTGATCCCTTGGTTATCCTGCACGTGTCCCGTGAGCACCCTCAAGATGAGCCTCTCCATAACCTTCCCCGGCACCGAGGTCAGGCTGACAGGCCTGTAGTTCCCCGGATCCTCCTTCCGACCCTTCTTGTAGATGGGCGTCACGTTGGCAAGCCTCCAGTCATCCGGGACCTCCCCCATTGACCAGGACTGTTGATAAATGATGGAGAGCGGCTTGGCAAGCTCCTCCGCCAGCTCCCTCAGCACCCTTGGGTGGATGCCATCAGGCCCCATAGACTTATGAGTCTCCAGGTGGCATAGCAGGTCGTTAACTGCTTCCTCCTGGATCACGGGGAGCCTATTTTGCTCTCCATCCCTGTCATCCAGCTCAGGGAGACGGATACCCTGAGGATACCTGGTGTGGCTGTTAAAGACTGAGGCGAAGAAGGCATTAAGTACCTCAGCCTTTTCCTCATCCTTCATGACAATGTTCCCCGCCGCATCCAGTAGAGGATGGAGATCCTCCTTGGCCCCCTTTTTGTTGTTAATGTATTTATAGAAGCTTTTTTTGTTGTCCCTCACGACCGTGGCCAGGTTGAGCTCTAGCTGGGCTTTCGCCTTCCTAATTCCCTCCCTGCATGACCTAACGAGGTCCTTGTATTCTTCTTCACTTGCCTGCCCCTTTTTCCAGAGGTGGTAAGTTCTCTTTTTTTCCCCGAGCCTCAGCATAAGCTCCTTGTTCAGCCAGGCCAGCCGTCTTCCCCGCCGGCTCTTCTTACGGCACAGGGGCACTGCCTGCTCCTGCGCCTTCAAGATTTCCTTCTTGAAGAAGGTCCAGCCTTCCTGGGCCCCTTTGCCCTTCAGGACCGTCTCCCAAGGGACCCTCCCGAGCAGTGTCCTGAACAGGGCAAAGTCTGCCCTCCGGAAGTCCATGGTAGCGGTATTGCTCACCCGCCTCCTTACTTGGCTAAAAATTGCAAACTCTATCATTTCATGGTCGCTAAGCCCCAGACGGCCTCCGACCTTCACTTCTCCCACCAGACCCTCTCTGTTCGTAAACAGCAGGTCAAGCAGGGCACCTTCCCTTGTAGGCTCGCTTACCAGCTGCATCAGGAAGTTATCTTCCACACACTCGAGGAACCTCCGGGACTGTTTCCTCTTAGCTGTGTTGTACTTCCAGCAGACATCCGGTAAGTTGAAGTCCCCCACAAGAGCAAGGGCTTGCGACTGTGAGACTTCTGCCAGTCGCTTGTAGAACGCTTCATCAGCTTCTACGCCCTGGTCGGGTGGTCTATAACAGACCCCCAGCAGGATATCCGGCTTGTTGGCCTTCCCCCTCATCCTTGCCCATAAGCATTCAACCCCGTCGTGACAATCATCCAGCTCTATACAATCAAAGCACTCCTTGACGTACAGAGCCACCCCACCGCCTCTCCTTCCTTGTCTGTCCCTCCTGAAGAGCTTATAGCCCTCCATCGCAGCACTCCAGCCATGCGAGTCGTCCCACCATGTTTCTGTGATGGCGACCACGTCATAGCTGCCCCGCCGCACGATGGCTTCCAGCTCCTCCTGTTTGCCGCCCATGCTGCGTGCATTGGAGTAGATGCACTTGAGCTGGGCTATCGGTCTTGCCCCCGACAATGGCATGTCACCCCTAGGCTCACCTCTGGGTAGCCTGGCTTCATCCCCTTCCCCCTTCGAGTCTAGTTTAAAGCCCTCCTGATGAGGTTTGCCAACTTACGGGCAAGGATTCTTTTCCCCCTTGGGGACAGCTGAACACCGTCTGCACTCAGCAGGCCCGGTGCCACGGAGACCACCCCATGGTCAAAGAATCCAAAATTCCTCTGGTGGCACCAGTCTCTGAGCCACGCGTTGACCATGTTTGCTTTCTTATTCCTTTCAGTGTTCCTCCCCGCCACTGAAGGGATTGCAGAAAACACCACCTGCGCACCCGATCCGTCAATCAGTCTCCCCAGCGCCTTAAAGTCCTTCTTTATCCCTTTCACGCTTCTTTGCTCAATCTCCTCGCTGCCAACCTGCAAAACTACCAGCGGGTAGTAATCGGTGGGCCGTACCAGACTGGGGAGTTTCCTTGTGACCTCTCTCACCCGGGCCCCAGGGAGGCAGCAGACTTCCCTGTGGGTCGGGTCAGGCCGGCATATTGGGCCCTCCGTTCCCCTCAGGAGGGAATCACCTACAACAACCACCCTCCTTTTTGCCTTGGTAGAGGTGGTTGTGATGCGTGGGGCAGGCTGTCTCGCCCTAGGCAGCCCCGCAGATAGACTTTCGTCCATGTCCTCGTTAGCCTGGCCCTCAAGTTCCAGAGCCCCATATCTGTTATGTAGGGGCAGCTGAGAAGGTGAGGGAGGCCGGGAGGGGATTCGCCTGCGGCCCCGAGCAGGGACCTTTTTCCATTCCCCTTCGCCTCCTAGGTCCCCTCCTTCTGCCCGGTGGCAAGAGGGTAAGGGGGCCTCTGTTTCTCGTGGAGCCTCCGTCCTCTGCCTTTCCCTCAGGGACGGTAAGGCATGGCTCCACCAGTCTATCTCCCTCTCGCACTCCCTGATACTCCTCAGCCTCTCCACCTCCTCCTTCAGCTCTGCCACCAGGCTGAGCAGATCGTTCACCTGGTCGCACCGCACGCAGGCGTTGTCTCTCTGGTCCTCCGGCGCCAGCAACAGGCTCAGGCACTCCGGGCAGCCGGAGACCTGGACAGCCGCGTGCTTGGGCGGGAGCTCCGTCTGGGTCGCCACATTCTTTCTGGCGATGGCTTTCGGCCGAGTGGAGACCATGGCTGGGCCTCTTCTGGGGGGGCGGGTGTGGGGGCGGGCTGGGGCACCCTCTCTCTCCCTGAGCTTTCGCCTTCGCCGTTAGCCGCCCTAGGAAGGGTCCCCCGTCGCGATCCTCTGCTCCGGAGCCCTTCGCCTCGGTGGCTTCGCCGAAATGGCGGGCACTCTGGGTTTTGAACTGCCGCTGCCGCTCTAGTCCCCGCCCACGCTGAGTCAGAGCTGCCGCTTGTCAGGAGTTGAACCCGATCTTTAGTTGAACCCGATCTTTGCGCATGCTCAGGTTGGTTGCAAAATCTCATTCTTGGAATCGTCTTAAGTTTTCCCCGGTTTACTGACCAGGCCTACAACTTATCATTCTCTTGACAAGCAAATTCTACCTCTTCACAATGCTACATTGTTCATAGCTAGTTTATGATTAAATCAGGGATAGATCATACCTAGTTACCCTTATACAGAAAATATATATATATAAAATTTTTAATCTTTTATTAATCACTTTCTAGCTTATACTTTTCTGTCAATTTCCATGCCTATGAATAATCAATGGTTATTTCTATTAATATCTATTGATTGGCATTCTTGATATTCATATCAAGATGGGGAGGGTAAGGGGATTTTCAAGCAGCATCACTGGTGCATATCAGGTCACACTGTCACAGGACTCAAACAAAACTTTTCTCTTCAATTCTTCATCGTTCCATCTCGTTACTGTTAGTTCCTCAGTATGGAACAGTGGCTCCCTGGTGATTAAAAAAAATCAGAATATTTACAACAGTTGGATATGAGGGAACCTGCACAGGTGTGACAGGAAGCCGCTGTGGATGAACAGGGAAATCCTGAGATCGGTCAAACACACCAAAAAAAAAAAAAGAAAAGAAATGAAAAAAGGATGTAAAGTGTGTAGGCAGGGATGAGCTATGCAGGAGGAATACAGAGACACTGCCCAAATGGAGCTGGCATTTGGAAAGCCAGAGCTAAGTTGGAAGTAGAACTACTGAGGGATATGAAGGGCAACAAAAAGGGTTTCTAGCAGTATGTTGGCAGAAAAAGCAAGGCTAATGGGCATGTGGGTCCATTGCTGAATGAGGCAGGGGACCTAGTGACAAATGACTTGGAAAAAACTGGCTTCTACTCACTGACTTCTTGGCTTCAGGCTTTACTGATGCGATCTGCCCTGAGGTCCTTGTGCCTCATGACAGAGTCTGTAAAAGAGAAATATTACCCACAGTAAGGAAGATATGGTTAGGGACTGTCCAAACCTCCACTTCTTTCTGTATTACACAACTCTGGCACAGGCTGGACCAGGTCCATAGTGGGAGAAAATGTGTATGATAGCCCCAAAAAGGCCAGAGCTCCCATGGCATGCTGGATATGCCACCCATTGTTTATCACTGTGGTCAGCTTCACTGATGCAGTGCATCACTGGTGTGTGTGTCAGGACAGTTCAGCCTCCATCAGCTCATACTGTGGGAAGTATGAAAGATGATCTATGAAAAAAGCTCATTTGTGAAGATCTCGAGAAGCATTCACTGAGTTGCTGGAGTACAACTCACAGTTTTGGGGTGACATTTCTGTGTCCGCCCAGCACCGCAGCAGCTCTCCGGCTGGGCCGTGGGGCCGGCAGCGGGGCGGGAGCAGGGCCGGCCAAGGGGCGGGAGCGGGGCCGAGTTTGGGATGGCCACCCCTTCCCGCTGCCGCCCGGCTGCCAGCAGCGCTGCTCGCCTCGCCTCGCCGGGCTGGGCTGGGCTCCGCGGCTCCGCGGAGGGGAGACCCCAGGCCAGGGGCAGCTCTGGTCCAGCCGCCCGGAGCGGGTGCCTGCTCCGACCCCTGCCCATGCCCGCGGGCCCCGGTCTGCGGCCCCAGGCTGCCTCGCCCTGCCCCGGGGACCGACGGTACAGGAGGGACTCCAGCTCCGGCTGAAGGTTCCCGTGGGCAGTCGTGGCCTTTGGCTGGCACATGCGGGAGGGAGAGATCGTGGTGGGCCCGGAGTGAAACAAGCTGCCTGCTGCCGTCTGTCTGTCCAGCTCAGGCAGCCCCGAGGGACAGGCAGGGCCAGGTCCTGCGGGAGCCAGGCGGCGAAGCAGGGAGGTGCCTGGGCTGGGCAAGGGGAACGCTTTTGGGAGGCGCACGAACACATGTTTGTGCATGCCAGGAGGTGTGAGGTGTTTGTCGGCGTCATCACTGCTGGAGAACGGGCAGTGCTGGCAGCATTTGCATCCCTGCTCTTCACAGCAGCAGGGAAGCCCACCTGTTGTGGCAGGCCTCCACCGTGGGCTCGCTGCTCTTGGGGCCCTTCCTAAGGCCGTGTCTTTGTGCGGTGATGGAGCAGGAGATGAACATGAAAGCCCACAAAGTGTGTGAGGAAGACCATGAATCAAAGGGCAGATGTTTCTTCTCAGGCTCACCACTAGATGGGCCCCACACCCTTGCTGTCCCTGGGACAGGTTCTCCTGCACAGGCAGCAGCAGAAATACAGTTCCTGGCTTTCACCAGGGTTTAGGGGGAAGAATGAGGACTGAATGAAAAATGGGAACATGCTTGGGCCTGCCTCACATGGAGACAGGGCTGGAGCCCTCACCAGGAATGATTTGACTCTGATTTGCACAAAATGTGGCAGAGTGGTGTAGCAGGGGGCAGGTTACTATTCTAACCCCTTTACAATCAAGGGCCTCCTCCTCCAAAGTGCATCAAAACTGGCTGGAGCAGCTGCAGGAGTTGCTCTCCCATGCTACCTCCCTGCTGTGGGCAGGGAGTGATCTCTTCCCTCGGCACTGTGGCCCCCCTGGCCCTTGACACAGCCTGCTGCACAGCTGCAAAGTCATTTCCTTCCACATGGAATGACGCTGCAAAGCAAAGGAGAGGAAGCTTTGAGCAAGGCAGTGTGGTGCAGTGGGTAAAGCAGCTCCCTGGGATGCATGAGGTTGACTGGGGCACAGCAGGTCAGTCACATTAGACTGTAAGATCCCTGTAGAACAGGGATACCATTTGCCGTGGGACATAACTGTGAGTAGTAAGATTGCTGCATTTTTGCTGACCCAGTCCAGGAAACCCCCAAGAGCAACCCTTCCTGGTACCTCAGTTTCCCCTGCTGTGAAGAGGTGCTGATAACCTGCCTCTTCCTGCCTGCCTTCCAGCTCAGGAGTTACCATAACTGTTCATACCATTCATCCAGTTGGGCTTTCCCAAGTGCAGCTGGACTTGCCAGGACACAATCCAGCCTAGGCTTGTTGGGTTCCTGCATCCCCATACCCCACAAATAGGACTGAGGAGGTGAGGCTGAGCAAGGGGTTGTTTGAGTGACTGGTACCAGCCATGCGTTTCCTCTGCCCCTCCAGAAAAGCAAGCCTGAGCACTTTTTGGACTCACCATGATTCCCTGGAGCTCTGAGGTTGGGGGTCAAATTCTCTATTGTGAGATGGACCCAGCCCCAGAGGCCCTACAGCCCCAGGACCACAGGGTCCCGGGCTCAGCTGAGCAGCTTGCACGAAATGAAGGTGAAATCCTGCAGAGAGAGGGGACTGATAAGTTTGTGGGGTAACCTTCTTTGGGAACCAGCCAGAGTTTCGTTCTCCATCTCACCCTGAATAATGCGATTCAGCAAATGGGCTGCACACATTGCCCCAGGCAGCCCAGCTTCCCTGTTTGGGCAAGGGAGGCCGGGGGCAGCTGGGGAAAGAGCTGACCTGGGACAAAGGCACTTTTCTTCTGGAGGCGCTGCGCCCAGCGCCAGGCAGCCTGTTCCCACCCCCAGCCAGGGTCAGTGGCATGCGAAGCACTCAGCCTGCCTCCCGATGCGCTCGCTGGGTAAAGAAGCAACAGGTGCAGGGGCCCTTTTGCTGCCTCAGGAGCTGTGACAGCACCCAGGAGCCAGGCTGGGATCTAAATTTAAACTCGTGCTTTGTGTGTTTGTACATGCGAGTGCAGGCTCCAGCCCCCACTCGCCCACTGCCTCCCCCGGTGTGTGGAGGAGACAGGCTCCGCAAGAAGGGAGATCCAGAGGAGCTCCAGCTGGCTGGGACTTGAGGAAGGGGGGCTTGGTTGTGGGGCAGGACGGGGAGGAACGGCTAGGGGAGAAACACCATGGAGCCTGCTTCTCCCCAGGATGATGTGAAGAAGAGGCAACAGAAGAAGTCCAAGAAGCCAGTGCCACCAGCAGCCCCCCGGCCAGCCAGGGCTCTGTTCTGCTTAACCCTACAAAACCCACTGCGGAAGGCATGCATCAGCATCGTGGAGTGGAAGTGTCCTTTGGGCTGTGTGGGCTTGTGAGCACCCTTGTGTGTGCCTGTGAGCAGGGCTGCTGGGGAGGGGTGCTGGGGAGCAGGACCCCGTGGGCTGCAGACACAAGAGCTGTTAACCCACTTCAAGCCTGTGCTGGCTGTCTCATTGGGTCTGTAAAAGGCAACAAGGCACTCGGGGAGCCCCAGTAGGATGCATTGGCAAAGGCAACAGCTATGTAAACTGGGGGCATGAATAGGCTTGTGGGGAAGCTGGGACTAAGAATCGGGTCAGGCCACGGGGACCTTTGGTAGAGTGGCGCAGGGACAGCCTGGGTGGCAGGACTTGTGGGAATGAACACATTTTGTGCTGACAGGAGTTGTGCTGGGGAGAAACAGGGGACAGCCTGCTGGGAGGGAGAGGGTTTGGCATGTGAGGAGGGGGCACAGTGCCCATCCTGCCATGGGGATGATGCCAGCCAGAGGAGGAGGGCCAGGCTGGGCAAGCAGGATCTGAGAACGGAGCTGGGGACAACAGGGAGAGGTTTGGGGGTGGTGAGCGAGACCATGGTGAGCTGCTTGGGATGGCTCTTTGTGTGTGTCACCGCTTGCCTGATCCCGCAGCTGCCCCTGCCCTGGTGGTGGGGGCTGGCCAGCATCCCCTGAATCCTTGCCGACACCGTTGTCCTCTAAACCCCCCTTTCCCATCACTCCCCAGCCCTGGGGAGTCACAGGTGAAGGCTTTTGTCAGTGATACTGTTCAGAGGGACAGTATCTTTCTGTGCCTCTGGCTTAATTTAGGGATGGGGTTTGGGTGGTTGGTCTTTGATGCGCCATCTTTTCACTGGAGCGTTAGAGCTCGGAAATACCAAAATGTCATGTTTCTGCCACCCATCCAGGAACTATTTTAGGCCATTAGATATCTCCTTGTCCTTGTTCACCTGTATTTTATGGAAGGGAAAAGGATGGGAGATGAAACATTTCACTTTGGCTTCAGCAAAACATTTGGGCTCAAGCAAAAGCGATGGAATTTGGGGATGTTTTCAGCAAATCCAGTTCTTCCACCCCAACTTTTCTCATTTCAGTTGCTGAACCTATCTGCGTGTTCCTGGCCTTGGCAGCATCATCCCAGCCCTGGCCAGGCTTTGCTCCTCTTGGGGGTGGCTTGGTCGCCTAAGGGCTGCAGGGCCATGTCCTGCCCTTAAGAAAGGCTGGCTGTGTTGCTGTGCACGCAGTGCCGTGGGGACACCAAAACCATGTCCCTGCACTGCCAGAGATGCCATCTTGTTCAAAGCCCACGGTGCCCATTTGCAGGCACTCAGGGCATGCTCGCACCTCTGGTGGTGCTGTGCTGGCCATGGATTTTGAGCCCTTGTTCCTTCACTGCTCTCTGTCCTTCGAGGAGGGGGAGCAGAACCAAAATTGGGGAAGTCTCTGTTTCTGCTTCTCTGGCATGAGGACCAGGTTGTTCGACAAGCACATGGAAGGGAACTGTGTCGTGTCTTAAATAGGCACTTGGTATGGAAGAAACTTGTGCATACACCCTAGTGTGGCAGGGGAAGAGCTGGAAATAGGACTTACGTCTTCAGACATGCTCAAACACACTCCTCCTCCTGGGCCAACGCATGCCAGAGAGAGTGCATAGCACAGTGGGGGTCTTTCCCACATTGGTGCCCTGGAAGGGGAGTGTGGAGGGGAGAGGTGGGTGTCTCACCAGGAAGGTTGCAGGTGCAGGTGGTTCTGCGCTGTGCAGGACAAATGATCCAGGGCATGTGGTTTCTCCGGCGCCTCTCTTTTGTGCCTTGCTGTATTTATACCCAAATGCACCTGGCTGCCCTCATTCAGGGATCAGGGTTTGCAAGGCATGACAGGGTCGTTTCAGTTCCTGCAGGTTGTTATGGGCTTCAGGGCCAGGCAAGCTGCCCAGGGGAGATTAGCTGTGACCATTTTCTGTGGGGATACCTGGCATCTGGGTTCAGTAGACATTCCTGTTGCTTGGGCCCATCTCTGCTGTATAGCTTCTGCTGTCAGAGCACAAAGCTGAGCCACAGGAGTGGGACAGGGTCTTTTCCAGGCAGTTGGAGAGTGGGGACTATCACTGTATTCAGCCTAGGATGGGTGAAAGTCAGGCTGTCTTGAGGTAAAGGGGGTTTTATGCTGACATTTGCTCACATCTCAAAAAACACGTTTGTTAGCACAAGGACGTCTGGGTACTCTGCAAATTGCTGGGTATTATGTGCTCAACAGCTGGCCCAGCAAGTTGATGGTTGTTGGGACATGTCTAGCTTTGTGGTGTCACCCTGGTATTCCAGGTCGTTTTGCAGCCAGGAGGACTTCAATGCAGGTGGGTGAGGGGTCTGGGAACCCTGAAGGACCACAGACCTGCAAGGCACTAAGGGCCTAATTTCTGCTGCAAGGCAGATGTTGGGACCCTTGGATGCTGTGTGGCAGGAGGCTGCTGGAGAGAAAGAAGTGAGACTGCAGGACAAGGAGATGAGGAGGATGTTGAGGCTCTGTCTCAGTGTCAAGAGGCAGAGACACTGTGCCCAGTGACACTACATGCCTCTTTTTTGGTTCAGTCTGTCCCACTGCTTTTGTGCCTGATCACAGTGCCAGACTCACAGACTCACAAGCAGCAAGCTGATTCCGGCTCCAGCTACAAGATAGGTCACCCTTCAAGGAGGACTGCTCATCTCACCCAGTTGAAGCAGCAGGGGCTGGGCTCTGCCCTATTACCTGGAACACAGAGGGGAACAGCTTTTCCAGCTGACTTTAGTTTTTAAAGTGTCATCAAGTTGATGGATAGAAAGATCTAAAAAAGGCAAAATAACATGTGATGAGCATAGGACACAACCGACAGCACTCAGCCAGCTCAGCAGGCCAATATGGAGACAATGCTCCCTAGGTGCCCTTTGCCCCGTGATGCTGGATTGGACAGTGGTGTGGCCACCACAGCCCAAGGCAGGCCTCAGCATAATTACCTGGAAAGCTAACCTAATTAGTTGGTTAACCATGGCATAGGGAAGCTTTGGTATGGCTGCAGAGCCTCTCTGCTGGGGTACTGAGTTTCGAGGGCTGCGCTGGGCTCTGTAACAGCATCAGTCTGCATGGCTGAGCTGTAGGTGTTCCCACAGAGCGTGTTCCCGGGAGCTGTTCTCCTTTGGAAGGTCTACCCAAAGTGAGATGGGGATGCTGGGAAATCCTGTCTTGTACTGGAACCTCTGTACCCGCTGGATGAGATTTACCAGTTTGCCTGTGATGGCAGGCTGGTAGTTGCAGGTGGGGATGGGGATGAGGCATCTCAAAACAGTTTATGATGCTGGCTGTGGTTATAAGTGTGGATGTTGGACAGTGGAGAAAGAGAAGGGGCTGGAGGAGAGTGTGCTGATTTAGTCGCTATTTGTTGCTTTACACTATAGGTGGGTCTGGCCCAGTGGGCAGCTGGACCAACATTTTCATTTCCTCCATCTGTTTTTAGTTTCAGTGGCTTCCAGGGGTACAGGCAAGGCAAGTGGATCAGGGGCAACAGAGATGTACTCGTCAAGAAGCATTATTGGCCTGGAAACTTTGAGATTAGCATTGTGACCAAAAATGTTTCTTGGAGGTTTTTGCATCATGCTGTAGCCAGCTGTCTTCTGGCAGCACGAGGCCACTAGATGAATGGAAAGGATCCCTTTGCTTTTAGGTATGTGCATAGCAGCATGGTGTGGTGGCTAGGCTCAAGCACTTCAGAGCTGCAGCGGGCCTGGATGTGACCAGCATAGGAGCAGCAAAAGTTGATGACTTGCCAAGCTGGTGAAGAGGGCTTTAAACTAAAGTTGCCGGGGGAGGGGAACCTCAATCCATCCCACTCCTAGCAGTTTGATGCCAGTGCCAGCAATAGATGCCCAGAGCCTGGAGAAGGATCCCAGGTCAGCAGGAAAGCACCTGAAGAGCAGCACAAAGGAATTCCAGCCACTCCAGACAGTAAGTCAGCTTCATCAAGCACCCAACTTAAATGACTCTATGCAAATGCATGTAGCATGGGGAATAAACAAGAGGAGTTAGAGATGTGCACTCGCCTGCAGGGCTATGATCTTAAGTGGCATCATGGAGACGTGGTGGGATGGCTTCTATGACTGGAGTGTTGGAATGGAAGGATACAGGCTCTTTAGGAAGGACAGGCAGGGGAGATGGGGGGAGGGTGTTGCCCTCTATGTC
This sequence comes from Gavia stellata, assembly GCF_030936135.1. Taxonomy (NCBI): domain Eukaryota; kingdom Metazoa; phylum Chordata; class Aves; order Gaviiformes; family Gaviidae; genus Gavia; species Gavia stellata. The sequence continues at coordinate 19,236 of NW_026776368.1, read as the reverse complement.
AACAACCAGCTGGAGTGCATGGAGCTCTGCCTGGGGATGGATGAGGAGCCCACCAAGAGCTTATGGGTCAGGATTAAAGGGAGGGCAGCGACAGGTGACATTACAGTGGGGGTCTGCTACAGGCCACCCGACCAGGAAGACCAGGCTGTTGAGCCCCTCTACAGACAGATAGGAGCAGCCTCACGTTCACAAGCCCTGGTCTTCATGGGGGATTTCAACCACCCCAATATCTGTTGGACGGACAACACAGCAGGGCATAAGCCATCCAGGAGGTTCCTGGAATGTGTTGATGATAACTTCCTTCTCTAAGTGATAGAGAAGCCAACGAGGAGAGGTGCTATGCTGGACCTTGTTCTCACCACTACGGAGGGAATGGTGAGGAATGTGAAGCTCAAGGGCAGCCTTGGCTGCAGTGACCATGAAATGGTGGAGTTCAAGATCGATCCTTAGGGCACCGAGGAGGGTGTACAGCAAGCTCACTACCCTGGGCTTCAGGAGAGCAGACTTTGGCCTCTTCAGGCATCTGCTTGGTAGAGTACCATGGGATAAAGCCCTGGAGGTAAGAGGGGCCCAAGAAAGCTGGAACAGGTTGTGCAGAGAAGTTCCGGATGCCCCATCCCTGGAAGTGTTCAAGGCCAGGTTGGATGGGGCTTTGAGCAACCTGGTCTAGTGGAAGGTGTCCCTGCCTATGGGAGGGGGGTTGGAACTAGATGATCTTTAAGGTTCCTTCCAACCCAAACCATTCTATGATTCTATGATTCTTCTTTTGACCAGATGTCTACTGCACTCCCAGGATACCACAGAGTGGCAGGTTTGGACCATGCTGGGAGGAACAGAGAGTGCGGTCCCTGGGGTGAGAGCCTATCTGTGGATGAGGTCCTGGAGCCAGTTTGAGCTCTTTGGGGGCTTAAGGAACATGATAGCTGAAGCTTGACCATAAGGTTTCAGTGGCCCAGCAGAGCGGTGACAGCAGCAGGAGCATGGGAGTGACCAAGTGCCTGTCCTAGGGCCTTCAGGGGGAAGTAGCAAGTCACTCCATTTATTCAGAGATTGTCGTAGCACCCAAACAGCACAATTCCACCTTCTAGAGAGTAGGACAGTGTTGGAGAGGGAGAACCACCCGGAGTAACGATGAAATCTCAATATGAGTATAGTCGTTCTCCCCTTTATTCAAGCTTACAGAGTATATATAGACAGATGCCAAGAACACGCGTCCGCAACAGTTGTATAATTGGCTTACAGCCTCTGTTCACGCGCCAGGGCGGCGAGTGTGATTGGTACAGTGCTCTTGTGCACGCACAGGAGCACTTCTCCTCTTCGTGGATGTAGCTCCTTCTTCTTGTTTACCATTCCACTGTCTCTTATCACAACAGGCTTTCAAGGACAGTTAACGGTTTCCTCCGAGCCTTCCCTCTCATCAGAGACTGGGTTGCTCATGGGAATCAGATCGTGTCCCTTGTTACTAAGCCATTCCTCCACAGGACAGAGCTCAGGCTGAGCACTCTGGTTACTCCCAGCCTGCGGCACTCCTGGGGACAGTCACAGGAGCACTGCCTGCACTGGTGCACTGAGGCTGTAGGACACCCGGGGATGTTAGCAGCTGGATGTTCTGCTAGAGGAGACCCTGGCTGAGCTGTCTTTCCCCTAGATACCTTCTAGTCAGGGAGACACAGCAGTATCTCCCTCACAGATGCTGAGCACAGGGAGAGCCAGGGCCAGCACACTCCAGAGTGATGCTTTGGTTAAGTGCCTACATTATGCAAGAGGGTCCTGACCCTTCAGGATGATTCAATGAAGAATGAGGAGGGGGAAACTACCAGCTCTCCCATCCCCTCACTATTCCTGCACTGCAGCCTTTTAATTTGTGCCCCCTCCCCATACGACCTGTGCCAAAGCTGCCCCTCTCCAGCAGCCATGTGCTGAGAGTCCAGACCCTGCGTCTCATCCTGGCCCATTCCCTCCCTCCCCGGGGACCCAAGAAATGGGCAGCAGCTGAGGATGGGCTCTCTCTGGTACTCTGCCCCAGTGGGAGGTTGTTTCCCCATAGCCAGTGGGGTTTCCCCACACGTACCCAGACAGGACAGGGCAGGGACAGGGCTATACCTGCTTTTTCGTTCCTATCTCCATTCCTTAACACTTCCTCTTAGACCTTTCGAGATCATCATCCTCCTGACCATTTTTGCCAACTGTGTTGCACTGGCCATCTACCTGCCGATGCCTGAGGATGACACCAACGTTGCCAACTCCAGCCTGGTAAGGCACAGCCCTTCCCACTGTCTGGCTGGACAGCCAGGTGCTTGGCTTCGAGGGCTCTGTGGAGCTAGTCCCTCAGTGTGGCATGGGTGCAAGACAGTAATACCTGTAGTGGGGGCATCTGCCGCTGCCCTGTGGGGTGCAGTCAGGTGTCGTCAGTCCAGCAAGAGACGCTGCGAAGTCAGAGGGAGGCAGAGTGGTGGAGAAACCACTGCAAAATGGGTTTTCAGAGGGGCTGAAACCACCCCCAGATTGAGATCAAAGTCAGCAGATTGCTGTGTGAAGTACACAGGAAGGAAGAACTGATGCCAAAAAAAGAACAAATTCCCTCAATTTTTTATCATGACCCTTCCAAAAGGAAACATCCTGTTCCAGAGAGGCTGAAATGTTTTGTTTCAGCATTTTTGGAATAAAATTTTCTGACCTTCCATTTCAAAACTGTATTTCAATGTTGGTACTTTTTATTTAAGAGGGAAAAAACCCATCTCTCTTAGGCAGAGAGATTGCTCCTTTCCAATCAGTTAATCCTTTTTTTTTTTTTTCTCAGTCACTCCATTTTGCCTGGAATAAGATGTTTTAATGTGATCCAAATTAATAGTTGGCACTATTTTTAGTTTGCCACCCTTTTCCCCACTTCAGATCCCTATTGTGGTTCAATCCACATTGATTTCCATTGAGAGTCTGAGTTTGGTGACTGAATCAAAGCATTTAAATATGCCCTTTTTTAATGAAATGTTCTCTTCTGCTAATTTCATGACTCTTCAATGTGGGAATGGGGAGTGTTGCGTGTCGGTATTGCTGGCAACTTGTGACTTAAAAAACTACCTCTCTGGTTTTTCTCTGTTCCTTAGAGACTCTGCAGGGAAAAATATTAAAGCAGTCAAAGAACCTCAGATACAAAACACAAAGTAAGGTTTTACTTGTGCAATTTTTAGTTCCTTGAACTGCTTTTGTCTCCTTCCCTCTCAATAGGCTCTTAGTGGCAGTGAAGATAGTGTTTACTCTTTGGAAAAAGAAGAAAAGGCATCACTATTGGCAATGAGTTATTACACCTTTTAAAAATAAAACCAAGATAGGTCCGCAGAGGAGGGGAATTAAAAATACCCATGGAGAGTTAATTCCCGGGGGGTTCATTGAGCTTCCCTGTGTGCTGTCTGACCAGCTTCTCTAACACCTGCGAGCTCCGGGCAGAGTTAAGCTCAAGACACCGGTTTTGATTTCTTCCCTGGTCAAGGGGGCATGACGGGATTTGAAAGAAGCCGTTATCTCAGCTGAGAGATTAAAGAGGCAAAGCAAAACTGGGGCAGCAGGTTGAGCATGGAAAGCAGGAGGTGGGGACAGCAGGGATGGGGGCTTTCTGCTGGGAGGAGTTTTGGGATTTAGCTGAGACCAGGACGCCTGCGAGCCCAGCAACATGTGGCAGTGTGGCATGATGCCGGGGGGCAGGGGGACACGACCCGGATGGGACAGGGATGGGGATGGGGATGAGGACAATCTGGCAGCAACCCGCCTCGCAGTGCTCCTGCGCGCAGACTGGTGCTGCCCAAGAAGGACCAACAGCCTTTCCCATTAATGGGAGGCAGGCAGGCATGTAGTGAGTAGCGTCATCTATATCTATAAAAGAAATTTAGTCTATTTATATTTATTGTATGTTAGATTGCTCTCTACAATTACCTGACAGGGGGTTACAGAGACATGGGTGTTGGCCTCATCTCCCAAGTGACGAGTGACAGGACAAGAGGAAATGGCCTCGAGTTGTGCCAGGGGAGGTTCAGGCTGGATATTAAGAAAAATTTCTTTACTGAGAGAGTGGTGAGACACTGGAATAAGCTGCCCAGGGAAGTGGTGGAGTCACCATCCCTGGAGGTGTTCAAGGAATGTGTGGACCAGGCATTGTGGGACATGGTTTAATGGGCATGGTGGTGTTTGCTGGTTGATGGTTGGACTCGATGATCTTACAAGTCTTTTCCAACTTTAGTGATTCTGTGATTCTGTGATTTTTCTGTGATTACTTATGCTATATCCTATTGAGAGATTTTTCAGCCTGTTGCCATGCCAACAGCCCTCTGTATCAGGAGCCTGTCAGCCCCAGGCCTCTGTTCTTTCATCCCTGCTCTGCATGTCCCTTTGTCATCGTGTTCTGGTGGCTTTGTAGGAGCTATCCCAGCTAAGAGCTGAGCCAGACCCCCATCACCTCGGGTATCGGGCTGTGCTCTGCACGGGGCCCGCAGGTAGTCCAACAAAGGCTTGTTGGAGGCATTTCTTCCTGCAGCAGAGAGATGCTGCAATGCATTTAGTCTCTCTGTCACTTTTTTAATTGCCTCTCTTCATTGCCCAGTCCTCTCTGGAGAGGACTGAGTTTATCTGAAGACCTTGAAATTGTTGAGGAGGCAAAATGTATGAGGGGAAACTTTCTTCCTGCAAGGTTGGAAAACCTGGAAAGGAGCCATGCTTGTGACTCTGTCTTTCCAGGACCACCCAGGGAAGATTTGCACACAGAGTTGACACTAGATTTAGAATTAGTCTTACGAAAGTGTTGTTAACCAAAATGCATTTTAGGGGATGAAAGAAGTATATTTAATAACCCATAAATCTTCTATGAACCCATTTTGCTTTATCCTGGAAGAAACACAGTTGTTTAATTTCAACATATTTCATTATTATTCTTTTTAGATTAGAGTTGTTCTAATCCAGAAGATTTTTTGAAATGCTGTTTTTGTCTAATTTTGTGTAATTCTAATGAAATCAAAATATTTTCTTCAACTCTGATGAAATGATTTTGACTTTTCAACTCGATCAAAAGTTCACAGCATTTATTTTCACTTTGACTTGAGTTTCCAAAATTGTCAGTGAACTCCAGATCACACTGTTTGTCTTTCACTAGAAGCCTTGCTCCAGGAACAAGCAAGTTCAGAAATATGTTTAACAAGGCAGGTTACTCAAGGGGATTCACCCAAGAAAATACAGATGTCTGCATGTGAACTGGCTGCCTGGACTCCGTTTATGGTCAACAGAGAAATAAAGGCAAATTTAGAGTAGGGTTTGTCTCCTAGGGCAGTTGGTCTCCTGCGGATCTGATGGGTGGTGTTTGACATGCTGCACACACTAAAGTACCTATTTTTCCCCACTAATGGGATCCAAGGGTGACTGCTCAGAGGGAGACACCCTTTCAGAGCATCCAAAAGCAGCTGGGCTGAGACCCATGTGCTTGGTAATCATATTGGGCAGAGCATGGGGCCTGGTGAGTGGGGAAGCTCAAGCTGTATGGAAGACACTCTTAATAACACAGCCTGAACACAGCCCCAGGCACAACTCCGTCACAGGAATATGGGTATCTGATGCTGTTGCAGGTGTCCCAGACCTCCATCTGCTGCTCTGGAGGGGTGTGACTTGCTTGTGGGTCCTGTGTAACATCTGCCACCCCAGGACTGTCTCATGTAGCCCAGGGCATCTCCAGTAGCACTGAAAACAGCTATGTTTGGGCAGCTGACTCACATCTAGCAGTCCTTGAGCGGAGATTGCTGGTCCAGTGCTGGTTTTGAAGAGTGAGTACCTGCTGTCAGGTGTCTGTCCCTTGAGGCTGGCATGGGTCACTCATTGCAGGGAAGTCCTGATTACATGTGGCTTTCCTAGAGCCTGGGGTCACCCTTGATCTCCTGGGGTCCTCTAATAGCTGCGAGAAGAGACCACATGCCCGCACATGTCCATGCACAGACTCGGTGCATGGGACTTCAGAAACTACTGTTGCTCTTTTACCCAGTGTCTTGAGGGATGCACATAAAGATGCAGCTGTATGAGCTTCCCCTGCCTCGATCCTCCCCTTCACTCTGGGCTGGGGCTGCTGTCAAGGGCCAGCACCCTGCCCAGCTTGTGGCTTGGCAAACCTGGCAGCCTCCGTGGCTCAACTTGGGGTTCTGGGTAGGCAGCTGAGCCAGGCCCCTCTGATCTCCCTGTTGCTGTCCCTTCCTGGCCCTACTCATGGGCACTCGGCCACTCCAGAAGCCTTGTCCTATACAGACCTACCACTGCACGGTTGCTTTCTTTCAAGCTTCTTCCCCCACGGACAGAGCTGGCGAGAGGATTTCACCTCCCCTTTGCACAGATCCCAGCTGTGACTTTTGCTGCCCGTTGCTGGTGCACAGCTCTCACTCTCCAGTTTGGCCAGCAGAGCTGACCACTTGTCCTGAATTCCAGTAAAAACACAGCAGCTTCCAAAGCCTGCTCTATCAAACAGGATGCCCCATGGTCCCCAGCTCCACAGCAAGGCTTCCACTGAAAGGACCTTGCTGACCGTCTGCTCCCAGCCCTAGAGAAGGGCGGATTACCTGCAGCTCCCCTGGATTTCTCTTCCTCTAGTTGGGCTCTGCACACGCTGGGTCTGACAGGTGTCAGCTGAGCCCTTGTCCGTACTGTGTCCAAATCATTCTCTTGTCCATGGTTTTACTGGCTGAGGTGGTAGCACCCAGCAAAGCCTTTTCCAACCAAGCAGACCTAGGGCATCTAGTACAGGGACAACCCTCAGGAATGCCACCAAATTGTCCCACAGACACCTGACCAGACGTGGGGCAGCTGCTGTGACAGGGAAGGGATATGGAGCAATGAGGAGCTCTGGACAGCGAGTGAGGGAGACACAATGGGGAACAACTCCTTGCAGGGCTTGGCCAGTCCGTGCTTGCATAGCTGCTGGAGAGGTTTATTGCTTTTTTGGTTCCTGTCTCTGCAGCCCTGGGGTTTGTCAAGCCCAGGTGTGTCACTTGTTTATGGGAAAGGAGGAGCTGTGGCTGAGGGATATGTCAGGAAAGTCACATCATCACAGAGGAGCTGAGGGTGGAGGGACCTCTGGAGATCATCTAGTCCAACACCCTGCTCTAAAAAATTTGTGCGAATGATTCAAAAGCTCTCCCAAATTCTTTCCTGCACATCTCCCCAGTGCTCCCGGTGCTCTGACAGAGGCCACTGTGAGAAGCAGAAATGTTTCTCTCAGTATGTCTTCCCAGACATGGTTTGCCTGCCTGCCCTCCACTGTGCCCTTTTCGTGCCGGGTACCAGGGTTTCCCACCATGTACTCAAAGGAGCCATCCTCTGCTCCAGCCCTCATTATTACCTTTATTTCCAAAGGAAAGGGAGTCTATGAAATTGCTGTAACTGTGTTCCCATACATTCATAAGCTGTCCTGTTCCCTTCTCCCTCTCACATCTGCAGGGCTTGTCTCATCTACATTCAGGGAAAGGGAAGAAAGACACAGAGCTACTCCATTTTGCAAAGCATGGTTGCTCCAAGCCCCTGGAGAACACCCTTATGGGTGTTTTATGTTTAAAAAGCCCTTATGAAAGATTTCAGCAGCACAGCTACCTGCCCTGAGCATCCTGGCACAGGCAGTCCATGCATTTGTCCTTGTCAACACATTGGTGCACATACAAAAAACATTTTTATAGGGAAGAAGGGTGGTCAACCACTGGCACAGGTTGCCCAGGGGGTTTGTGGAGTCTTTGGAGGCATTCAAAACCCACGTGGACAAATTTCTGAGCAACCCACTATAAGCTGACCCTACTTTGAGCAGTAAGAGCTTGGACTAGGTGATCTCCAGAGATCTCTGCCAGCCTCAAACCTCCTGTGATCTGTGACAACTGCCTCAGCCATTGCAAGGGCCATCCCTCAGCCTAGCAGTGAAGGGTGGTGTGAGACAGCAAAGGTGATGGGGGATGGAGCTGCAGGGGCAGGGGGGAGCAGGGCCTGACTGGGACCAAGAGGCTCTAGGGGAAGTGCAGGGGCTGGTGGTGCAGAAGCAAGAACAGAGGGCACGGAGGAGGGCAGGAGGATGGGGACAGTTTGGAGGGGTCAGGGAGGAGTGTGAGTGCTGTGAGTATCTCTGCACGTGTATGTCTTCTGCTGGTAAGCAGTGGTAGCTATCTGGCTGTGTTACGGTCACACTGCCCCCTCACTGTCTATCCCTGACTTTGGTCAGCCAGAAGGCTTTCTCCAAGCCCTGCTCCCCCTGTTTCCTGGGAGAAGACACCAGGGACATGGAGCTGGGTCTTGTTTTGGAGAGCCCTGCATGGCCGTAGGGGCTGGAAGCTGAGATTGACAAGCAGGCTGGAGCTGCGTCATGTTGCATTGCATTGGCATGGTGCACGCTGTTATTCCTGCTGCTCTGTGGATCATTTGGCAGCCACAGGTCAGGTTCCTTGGTGTCCCCTAACATGGTTGAAGCATGTGTGTGTAGCAGCCCAGTGTGTTATAAAGATCTGTGTCTTTATATAGCAGCTTTTTGAAGGCTGGGCTCTTCATGCACCCAATCCCAGCTCTGCCAGGCAGCCCTGCTGCCCTTCCCTAAACAGCCTCCTACTGTGGGTAGCCAGTTCTGAATTCTGGGGGTGATGAGGGGACAGTGGGTGGCGGTGGCACAGAGTGGGTCCTCAGCTCCTGGAAACTGGCCAGGGCTTCAGTGAAGTCAGTGGAGTTGTGCCTGTACGCATGTGTGCCTGGCTTGCAGGCTCTGCCTTGTCTCCCTCGTGGCACAGGCACAGGGTGGCCACTTGGGTCGTGAGTGCAGTCTCCGTGCAGACCTGCAGCATGGGCAGCACCAGAGCTGGGGGAAAGTGCATGACTGATTTCTTCTCAAATCAACCTGGGCACATGAAGTGGGGTCTGCAGCAGGTGCAGGACGTGGGGTGCATGACCTGGTATAAAGTCTGTCACGACAAAATGTCCCTTAGCTTCTTTCTGCTGGTATTGAGAGGCAGCAGTAAGTTTCCCCAGGCTCAGGACATGGCTTTGTGGCCACATAAATTTCATCGCCAGTATGTATCTTGCAGCTACACCTACCACTTGGAGAATCCAGAGAGAGTTTGCCATGACCTGCCACACTGAAAGGCTACCCCACCCTCAACCCACTGACAAAGATGCTTGTGAGATGTCTTCATTGTCTTGTTCTGCTAACATCAGCACTTGCCCACGGTTTACAGCCAGATAAGATGGGAGAACTGGATCCACAGCTGTAGGACAGGTGATGGGCGATCTCTCCAGCCAGCACTGATGGATCACTGCATAGAACCTTCATACTGGCCAGGCCAAGACCTTTCCTTTTACTGGAGGGGTTACACCAGCAGGACAGATGAGGATGATCCAGCTCTGTGTGTGTGGCTGGGTCTGCAAAGCACAACAGTGAGCTAGTACTGTAAGGAAATTTGCAATTACTGCCTCTCTCAGGATGGAGGGAATGTAGCCAGGTCACAGGGGGCTGCCTGCTTGCTGTTCCTTGACCCAGGGTTGAAACTTGCTGCTCACTGACTGTACATGGTGGGCAAGTACTGTTGGAGCTGGCCAAAGCACCGTTCATCTGATTTGGGCTTCTCAAAGGGACCTCCAAGGAATAGCAAGTCACCTTTTGATTCTGGGCGAGTGGTTTTTAGAGGGGGATCCCTGCTAGTCAGAGACCCTGGAGCCTGACTCTGTTCTGCTGGATGAAGCAGAGCCAGGAATTAGCTTTTGCAATGCTGGTGCTCTAGGTTGGATGCTGACACTCACCAGTGTGGGCCTTGGCAGCTGCGGCTTGCAGTGGGTTCCCCCATTTCTCCTCCATTTCCAGCAGGGGAGATACCCCACCACACCACTGGCTGCTGGGGCATCTCTGCAGTCCTTCCGTACCTGAAATGATCTTCACAATAGTTGTGTTTGCATGTCTGGGATTGCAAGGACAGGCTTTTGGGGACAGACTAGGGGGCATCTGTCACTGATGGGGGGGGGGGGGTGGCGAGTGGCGTTGCGTTGCCTTAGCTAAAACCTTGAAGTCAGAGCCCTGATAACACCAATAATCACAATGCTTAGGTCTCTGCTCTTACCATTGCTGCCCTCAGATCTTGTATGGGTGAGACTCATACAGGAACACTTGGCATGGCCACTGCTTTTGGACACGGTAACTGAGCAAGCAATGCTTCTGTCTGAGCCCTGGCCCTCGTTTCTTAAATGGACAGCATTTTCTATTTGGCAAGCCAGAGGGACCCTGGGAAGAAGGTGTGCTCACAGCATTGCAGCCTTCCCCAGTGGACACCTGCTCCCAGTTTGGTCTGAGAGACACATTTCTGCCTTTCTGGGTGCAATTCCCTGCAGAGCCCAAGCAGGGACGCTCCTTGCCCTTCATGGAGTACCGATGGAGGAGAGGGGCCATGGAAAACCAGAAATGTAAATACCCCCATCCACCTGGCCGCTTCAGAGGGGTTTTAATCCCAGTCTGGAAAGGCCATCAGCAGCAAGGGCAGTGATCGCAGTGACAGGCAGAACCAGGTGGGCACAGGCAGCTCTTGGCCGCGCTCCAGGGAAGGACGAGCTATTCTGGGCCCTGTGGCTGCAGGGCTGTGCCGAGCCCCTGCAGTGGGGTGCCAGGTCCTGCCTGGGAGTGGGCACAATGCCTCTGCCCAGCAGAGCCCCAGGCCAGTTTCTAGCAGCTCACTCTGCCAGGCAGACGTCTGGCATTAGGCAGGAGGTCTCGAGCCCAAGGCCTCACTTCCCTGGGAGCCCAGGGCACAAGGGAAGCCACAATGCAGCTGGCATTGTGACTTCCCACCATGATGACTGTAGTTTCTCCAGGACTGACCCAGCAAGCCCTCAGCTAGAGAGGATGAGGAGAAGGCACCAGTGCTGCCTGCAGGAGGAAGGCTATGGGAGAATAGGAGGGTGAGGCAGCAGGGAGGAGAACCAGAGATGTGCAGTGCCCTGGACCAGGCACCTTTGGGTGTTGGTTTGGGAAGTGGTGGCTCTGCTGGCATGGTTTGTAAGAACAGGTAGCCCAGGGACATGGGTCTGGCATCGTGCCATTGAAGGGATGCAGGGAATCATGCTGCAGGCCAGAGAGTGGCATGTGGTGGCTCAGCATGCCACCCCTTCCTGCCCAGGGTAGCCACAGTGCTGCCTGGTGTTCGTGGGAGATCACAGATGGGTTGTCAGCAGGGGCTGATCCAGAGACATGTGGGGGGCAGCTGTGCATGGTGGTGATGCCAAGGGAGGTGACAGTCTACTCTAACGGAGCATCCTCTCCTGCTTGCCTTTCCAATCCCCAGGAGAAGATTGAATAAGCCTTCCTGATCTTCTTTGCCATTGAGGCGATGCTCAAGATAATTGCCTACGGGTTTCTTTTCCATATGGATGCCTATCTCCGAAATGGCTGGACTACTCGTCCAGTGCTCAACTCGAAAGTGCTCGACTACTCCATCGTGTCCCTAGGGTAATGCAAGGAGGGGAAGCTGCTGGTGCTTAGCTTGTGCCAGGCGTGGTCCATAGCCCATCAGCTACATCGATTTTTCTAGTGACTGGAGTGGGTTTGGGGGCAACTCATAGACTCAGTTCATGGCCTTCTCCCATGGGTCCCTTTTTCATGCCCTGACATCCCCTGGGATCCTCTCTAACTCCTGTTTCTTCCTGTCTGACTCCTTAATGCCTCTCAGGTCTCCTTGCCCTGGAGAATGGGAGTGGCATGGGGTCCTCCAGGGTTTGGCACACAGGGAGAGGGTCCACTGGGCACCAGGGGGTCAGAGGGCCCTCAGCTGCTCAGCAGTGAAGATGGCACCCAGCAGAGTGGTGCCCAGCCATGAGCGTGCCCAGGAGTTGGACTTAGCCAAGAGCTGTTCCCTGGGTGAGGCTGAGCGTGGCTGGCAGAGTCCTGTCCTTCGCTTTCCTGCCTGCAGAGCACTGACTCCTTGGCACAGATTTCTTGCTCTCCATCCTCATGCTCTTTCTCCCTGTCCTTCTTTCTGCTTCTCCCTCTTTCTTCCCTTCTCTGTGCCCTGGCTCTTTCAGGCTTATCACCATGACCCTGGAGCAGGTCAATGCGAAGCAGGGAGGGACTTCAGGGGGAAAAGGCATTCGACGTGAAGGCCCTGTGAGCATTTCGTGTGCTGAGACCCCTGCGCCTGGTGTCCAGAGTGCCGAGTGGGTGCTGGGCAGCGTGCCAGCATGAAGGGCTGGCGGGTGGATTGAACCCCTGTGCCTGGCCAGGGTGGGGGACCATGGGGCAGGTTTCTTGTTGCTGCTGGGTCAAGCCCAGCCACAAGGTGGGTGTGGAGGATCCACAGGTTCATGCTCGTCCCTACAGCTTGCAGTTGCCAGCACTGGGGATCTGCAGGTCAGCACACATGTAGCTCCCTCCGTGGCTCAGTGTCAGCACCTTTGGGTGGCCAGTGTGAAAGGGGCCAGGACCTCAATCTAGTTTCTCGGGGCAGGGATCTCCTTCTCCCATAACTCATGTGAATACAGCCAGGATGAGAGCAACAGAACAAATGGAGGGGCATACAGCAGCCTCCAGCACTGCCTGATGCCTGGCTTCGCTGGGGTCTTCCACATGCTTTCATGGTCAGTAGGGAAAGGATTTCTTGCTTCAGAGATTTCAGTCCCAACCCACCTGTGCCCCTCTTCCCTTGGCATGGGGCATTCCAGAGGCTGCTTGTCAGAGGGGCTGGCAGGAATGCAAGGTGCACCCAAAGCTGTTTAGGAAGTGGTTGACCTCCTCTCCCTTCTCTCTGGTGCAGGCCTTCAGGTTGTCCTGAACTCCATCATCAAGGCCATGGTGCCCCTGCTCCACATCGCCCTGCTGGTCCTCTTCATGATCATCATCTATGCCATTGTTGGGCAAGAGCTCTTCAAGGGCAAGATGCACAAGACCTGCTACTACCTCGGGACAGGTGGGGCTGTGGCAGGGGGGGCGATATGGCAGAGATGTCTCTATGTGGCTGCTATGGGGACCACAGAGTTTCTGTGGGTAGCAGAAAGTCTGGTCTTGCCAGTGTTGGGCCTGGGAGTGTGGCAGGACCAAAAGATGTTTGGTACGGCACACAGCTTGGTGATGGTACGTGGTGTGAGGACGTGGTGAAAGGGGCCCCTTTTGGAAAGCTTCTGCAGGAGGCTGGGAGGTGCTGGGACCTGCTCTAGTTGGTCTGACCTGCTGCTCACACCACGGCTTTCCCCCTCAGATGTGATTGCCACAGTGGCATCAGAGAAGCCAGCCCCATGCACCAGCTCTGGCCACGGGCGACACTACCATCAATGGCACTGAGTGCCGAAGCGGCTGGCCAGGGCCCAACGACGGCATCACTCACTTCGATAACTTTGGCTTTGCCATGCTGACTGTCTATCAGTGCATCACCATGGAGGGTTGGACTGAAGTCCTCTACTGGGTAGGCTCCAGCAGCTTGGTTTTGGTGACCAGCTCGGCAGAGGCCACTGCTGGTCCTGCCTCAGAGCAGGGAATTCCCTCCAGGACACAGGACCCCATAGCAGGGCTAGGTCTCTCTGCCAGTGAAAGACATCCTGCCCCCACCAAGCTTCATGCTGTGATGCACATCCCGTAGTGCACCAGGCATGTCTTCTGCATCTCTGCAGGCACTGCCCAAGCTGTCCTTGCTTTCCAGATAGACAGGAGGGTGCTCCAGCTCCCACCTTTGTGAAGGGGTACAGCTCAGACACAGGAATGGCTGGCTGGTGGATGCTTCTCCAGCAAAGCCTCATGATTTGCAGTCCTTGGGAGAGTGTCTTGCTGAGGCTTAGGCATGGGGCTGATGTTTAAATCTGCTCCCAAAATGCTTGGGTCTGGCTTTACCTCCGTTAAAACCAGATGCAGAGTCCTAAGGAGGCAGGGCTCAGAGTCAGGTTTATCTGCTACCATCCCAAGCACTCACCTGAGAGGGGGAAAAGCTCCCAGAAGCTGTTGAGGGGGCCCTAAGGGGACACAGATAGCAGACAATATATTTAGGATGCTTCATTTGTCTCTCTCCATGCCAGGTAAATGATGCCATTGGGAATGAATGGCCCTGGATCTACTTCGTCAGCCTTATCTTGCTTGGCTCCTTCTTCGTTCTCAACCTGGTGCTGGGGGTGCTCAGTGGGTAAGCGCCACCCTGTCCTTCCTCTTTGCCAGCAGATCAGTGAGCATGATCAGAGTGTGGACACTGGCTGGTTTAGTTAAAACAAGAAGAAAGCCTGGAAAAGTTTCTTTTCCTTTTCCTCTCCTACTCCTTATCCCCCCTTTTTTGCATGCTTTTTGTGTTAGTGTCCATGACTGTCTGAGGTTTTAGCTCAACACCTAATACAGAAATCTTTTCCCTGTAGCACAAGCAGCTATCAGCAAACACAGCCATGGAGCACATTATTAGGTGTTTGTAGTGTGGTCTGCCAGCACTCACAGCAAAAGAAGCTGCGCAAGGAGCGCAAAGCAGCAGTCCTTACCCCATGGCTGTGGGTCACGACACTCATTCTCACTGGTACCCACAGTGCTGCCATCCTGTTGTCAGCACACACAATATCCTTATGGCCAACCAAAGGAAAACACCTTTGATATGAATGCAAGGGATCCAAGAGAATTATTATTAGTCTAATTAATGCTTCGACAGTCTCATCCAAACACAACAACGAGCTATCATCAGTCTGGTTGCAAAGGTCATAACACTTGTATGCCAAATGACTCAATTAGTGCTAATTCGCATAGTAGTACAGTTAGAGCTGCTACACCCAAAATATCTCTAGTGCAGCACTCAACCTACTGTGCACTGCTGTGATGAAGTGCCAGCATACTGATTTTGTTGCTGGGAAGTGTATGTTGTCCTGGGGAGCGAGGAGGGCTTTTCTCCTCAGTTCTGTGTAGGCTCAGGGTCTTTTTTATATGTTCCAATCCTGTGTGTGCAAGTGGATGCACTCATCATCTCTATTAGTTCACAGGTTTACTTATACCCTAATTACTTGGATTTGTTAGTACTATTCTATGGCAAGAATGATGCAACTGCACAAGGTTAAAACTAATTGGGTATTAATATAACTAAAGCAAGCTCAAAACCACAAGACAGACCACAGGCACCTGACCCTTGCGTGACACTGGCTGTAACAGCAGGACAAGCTGGACAATAGTCATCTGATCCTAGAGTAAGTTGCAGGCAAAAATTTTTGTATTTTTGCAAATACAGCTAAAATATGCTTGAGATCAGGAAAATGCAGACAAGGCCTGACAAGTCCTGAGGCTTAGTATGTCTAATTATTGTCTGAGACCTATTACTAACACATGACAACACCAGATTGGCTGGGCAGCAGATCTACAGTCCTGCCAGATACCAGGAGAGAAAAGAAATTAATTTAAAGAGAATGAGAAGAGTGGGACCCACTGCACTGGCAGACCTGTCTTTTCCCTGTTACCATGAAAAGAGTGTCCTGTTTACTTGCCATGTGATGAGCTCACCTTCCCCACATGGAGAGCTTGGGACAGCTTTCTGGCCCACAGATGGGTGAGACCCCAGTTGCTCTGATCCTTAGCAGGGCTAGAGAACTCCCACGGCCTCGAGCTTTTAGTGTTAGTTGGCCTGGCCAACCACAGCATCCTGCAGCAAGGAGCTCCCAAAGAGCAGCCAGTGGTGGAGAAGAAACCCTGCCTGCCATCAGGCATCAGGTAATGATTCCCCATGATCTTGTACCATGGAACAGGGCCAAGAAAGAGGAAAGTCACTAGAGCAATCTAGTGGTAGCACTAGGTGGTAGGGTATTTCAGGCTTTTGTCTTTCTACAAGGACTGGCCTGGCATAGGGCTGTGGTACCTGACTTGCACACCGTACCCCTCCTGAGTTTCACTCTGCTGCTTGTCTTGTCCCAGCAAATTCACCAAAGAGCGTGAGAAAGCCAAGTCACGGGGCATGTTTCAGAAGCTGCGGGAGAAGCAGCAGCTGGAGGAGGATCTGAAGGGCTACATGGACTGGATCACCCACGCAGAGGTCATGGACAGTGACCGGGCCAGGGGAGAAGGTACCAGCTCTGCTTGGTCAAAGACCCTTAGCGTGAGGGTTGGGTTCCTAACACTGGGCATCCTAGAGAGGCAGGGTAGAGACCTTTGGAGAAGTCACAAAGACTCTTTTTGCTTGAAAACCTATGAAACAAAATGCTTTGCCTTCTACAGAACCGTTTCCTTCCTCTTTTTTTCTTTTTCTTTCCTGAATCATTTTTTTGAATCTGACCCAAACTAGCAATAACTTGGCCCTCACACTACATCTCCACCTCAAACACTGTATTTAATATTTGCATCCTACTAGCAAGACCTAGGTTCTCCTTTGGCAAAATGCACTTGAAACGGCCATGAGAAGCCATGAGAAACAAATGCACTTTTGTGTGCAAGGGCAGACTGCAGGGTTACTACCTCACATACTAACAGATGCATGAATTTCTTGCCATTGCTTGACAATTTTGAGGGATTAGAAGTGGCTCACTGAAGGAGGTGAATATACAGGCATCTAGCCAAAGGCTCAGCGAGGCATGGGGAGCTCTGCCACTGAGCTGCTCTATCTCCTATGCCACCCTGGCTAGTGAAATAACTTTTGATGCCTCAAGCTGAGCAGATACATGTGTGCAAAGAGCCTTAGGAAACAGTGGGAAAGACAAAATGCCTCTTCCACACCTGTGGCCAGTGCTTTTACAAACCTCCTGTTGTTCAGCATTTGCTCAGATCACAACTGACCCCAGTTTTCTCTGTGCTGGGAGTGTCTCACACTGAGGGAGCCTACGTACACACTGCTGTCTGTTCAGGCTGCCTCTCTGGGTTGCCGCTGCTCTTGCTGCACGGTGGGTGTTCCTGGTGCCTCCTACTTGGTATGCACCTGACACTCAAAACTTTCTGCCCAAAGTCTCGCTGCTGTCTTCCTGGGAGAGCATTTCTTGATTTCACTTCTGATGGGGAAGCTCTTCCTTATGACCGGGGAGAGGTTCCCTCCCACATGTTTTCCCAAGGGCTCCAAGGAAAGCCTGGGATGTTGTTCCCTCCGTAGGTATGATGCCATCGGATGAAGGAGGGTCAGAGACAGAGAGCTTGTATGAAATTGAAGGGATGAAAAAGTAGATACTCTACTTATAAGTATGCACTGGTTGAACCATCTGCTGTATCATCTCTTCCTCTCGTTAATTGATGTCAGAGCTCAAGACTGAAATTGCGAACGTCCAGCGATTGCTCCTACTCTAAAGGTGCCAGCCCTGAAAGCTGTTGCTGCTCCTCATCTCCCACTGGTAACCTCTAAAACGAACCACAAACACTTGGGCTCTGAACTTGTTTAGACACTCAAAGGTCCAGACGTATCATCGCTTCCTTTCGCTAATTCACGTCAGAGCTCAACACCGAAATTGCGAACGTCCAGCGATTGCTCCTACACTAAAGGTGCCAGCCCTGAAAGCTCTTGCTGGTCCTCATCTCCCACTGCTAACCTCTCAAACGAACCACAAACACTTGGGCTCTGAACTTCGTTAGACTACTAAGACTTCCAACATATACTCCCTCTCCTGCTCAATCTGGCCAGAGCTCAACTCCGATATAGCGAACGTCTAGCGATTGCTCCTACTCTAAAGGTGCCAGCCCTAAAAGCTGTTGCTGGTCCTCATCTCCCACTGGTAACCGCTAAAACGACCCACAAACATTTGGGCTCTGAACTTGTTTAGACACTCAAAGGTCCAGACGTATCATCGCTTCCTTTCGCTAATTCACGTCAGAGCTCAACACCGAAATTGCGAACGTCCAGCGATTGCTCCTACACTAAAGGTGCCAGCCCTGAAAGCTGTTGCTGGTCCTCATCTCCCACTGGTAACCTCTCAAACGAACCACAAACATTTGGGCTCTGAACTTGCTTACACTGCTAAATTTCCAAGATACACTCACTCTGCTGCTCAGTCTCGACAAAGCTCCACATCAACAGTGCGAACGTCCAGTGATTGCTCCTACTCTCAAGGTGCCAGCCCTGAAAGCTCTTGCTGGTCCTCATCTCCCACTGGTAACCTCTCAAACGAACCACAAACACTTGGGCTCTGAACTTGTTTAGTCATTGAAAGGTCCAGACGCATCATCGCTTTCTCTCGCTAATTCACGTCAGAGCTCAACACTGAAATTGCGAACGTCCAGGAATTGCTCCTACTCTCAAGGTGCCAGCCCAGAAAGCTGTTGCTGGTCCTCATCTCCCACTGGTAACCTCTAAAACGAACCACAAACACTTGGGCTCTGAACTTCTTTAGTCTCTCTAAGGTCCAGACGTATCATCGCTTTTTCTCGCTAATTCATGTCAGAGCTCAACACCGAAATTGGAAACGTCCAGCGATTGCTTCTACTTTCAAGGTGCCAGCCCTGAAAGCTGTTGCTGGTCCTCATCTCCCACTGGTAAACTCTAAAATGAACCACAAACACTTGGGCTCTGAATTTCATTAGGCTACTAAAACTTCCAACATACACAGCCTCTCCTGCTCAATCTGGCCAGAGCTCAACACCGATACTGCGAACGTCCAGCGATTGCTCCTACTCTAAAGATGCCAGCCCTGTGTCGTGGTTTAAGCCCAGCGGGACTAATCACCACACAGCTGCTCACTCACTCCCCTTCCTCAGCTGGACAGGAGAGAGAAAATATGAGGAAAAGGCTCGTAGGTCGAGATAAGGACATAGGGAGATCACTCACCAACTACCATCATGGGCTAAATAGACTTGGCTTGGGGAAATTAGTTTAATTTATTACCAATCAAAATCAGAGTAGGATAATGAGAAGTAAACCCAAATCTTAAAAAAACAACACCTTCCCCCCACCCCTCCCTTCTTCCCGGGCTCAACTTCACTCCCGATTTTCTACCTCTCCCCCCGAGCGGCGCAGGGGGACAGGGAATGGGGGTTGCGGTCAGTTCATCACACATTGTTTCTGCCGCTCCTTCCTCCTCACACTCTTCCCCTGCTCCAGCGTGGGGTCCCTCCCACAGGAGACAGTTCTCCACGAACTTCTCCAACGTGGGTTCTTCCCAGGGGCTGCAGTTCTTCACGAACTGCTCCAGCACGGGTCCGTTCCACGGGGTGCAGCCCTTCAGGAACACACTGCGCCAGCGTGGGTCCCCCGCAGGATCGCAAGTCCTGCCAGCAAACCTGCTCCAGCGTGGTCTCCTCTCTCCACGGCTCCACAGGTCCTGCCAGGAGGCTGCTCCAGCATGGGCTTCCCACAGGATCACAGC